>NW_021636525.1:0-125478 GCF_004799145.2 Neltuma alba | reverse complement strand
TATTTTAGCCAGATATAATATCATTGGATCTAATCTAAGGCCAAATCATTTCAGCTGGTAGAAGGTCAATAAAAATTGAAAAGTGAGATAAACAGTGATTGGATGATCCTACTCATCAGTGTGTCAGATGAGTCTCTTTTATTTTTCTGTCTTTTCCTTAACAAAACTAGGGCTGAAAAACATTGAACCTTCCAATTCAGTTTTCTCAATTCAAACAAGTTCATAAATATATAATAAAGTCACATAACTTAGGCACAATTAATATCCACAGGTGATTTCAAAAAAAAAATCCACAAGTGAATGAAATACTATTCTTGTATGGTCAATTGAAAATAAAAATAAGCAATGACTAGATGGTATAATTTAGATTAATTTGTTTAAATAAATTTCATAATTTCTTTTATCCTTCTCCTCACTAAACTGGGGGCTAAAAGAAAACCTTTACTTGGTATAATATCAATGGATCTTAATTTAGGACTGCCTTCTTTACAGCTGTCGCCATGATTAATTGAAAATTGAAAAGTGAGATAAACAGTGATTGGATGATTCTACTCATCAATGCGTTAGAAAAATTTCTTTCTTTTTCTATTTCTTCCTTAAGGAATCCCAAGGCTTAAAAAAAAATTGAACTAGCCAACTCACTTTTCTCAGTTTGGACAAGTTCATGAATATGTAATAAAGTCACATAACTTAGTCGCAATTAATAACCATAAGTGAATGAAATACTATTCTTGAATGATCAATTGAAAATAAAGATAAGAAATGAGGGATGATAGAATTTGGAAAAATTTGTCAAATAAATTTCATAATTTCTTTTATTTTTATCCTTAATAAACTCGAGACTTAGAGAAAACCTTCACATGGTATAATGTAAATGGATTTTAATCTAGGGTTGCATCCTTTACAACTATTGTGTAGTCAATTAAAAATTGAAAAGTATGATAAACAGTGATGATCTAACCTATCAATTTGTTAGATAAGTTCTCTTTTCTTTTTCTTTTTTTTTTTATATCTTCCCTTAATAAAGCCATAGGCTGAAAATTATTGAACCAGCCAATTCAATTTTCTCAATTCAAACAACTTAATAAAGCCATAGGCTGAAAATCATTGAACCAGCCAATTCAAACAACTTCATGAATATGCAATAAAGTCACATGACTTAGTCACAATCAATATCCATAAATAAATGAAATACTATTTTTACATGGTCAATTGAAAATAATGATAAGCAGTGATTGGATGGTATAATTTGGATCAATTTGCCAAACAGATTTCACATTTTTTTTATATTTCTCTTCAATCTAGGGGTTAGAAGAAAACTTTTACATGGTATAATATCAATTGATCTCAATCTAGAGTTGCATCCTTTACAATTGTTGTATATACGTCAATTGATAATTGAAAAGCGAGATAAGAAGTAATTAGAGATGAGTTTGCTCATCACTGTGTCAGACAAGCTTCTTTCCTTTTTCAATCTAGCTCCTTCCTTAATAAATCCAAGGGCTGAAAAACAATGAACCATCCAATTCAATTTTCTATTTTTCTCATTATAAATACGCTCATGAGTATAGAATAAAGTTGCATAGCTTAGTCATTTTTATATTCATAAGGGAAATCAAATACTATTATCTTGAAAATAAAGATAAATATTGAATGGATGGTATAATTTGGATGAATTTGTCAAACAGGTTTGCTACTTCTTTCATCTCTCTCCTTAGTAAACTTTGGGCTTAAACAACAACTAACTAGCCTCTAACTTGGGTTAAAACGCTCCCATGAGGAAGAGAAAGATAAGGAGAAAAGGAACTCATTTCTGCAAACTCACAGGTAGAAAAGCGAGACTCATTAAGTGTCAAACTAGAATTGAGTGTTTCACAGTTATTGCGTAATGAACTAACAAAAGAGATAAACGTTGATTGGATAGTTCTATTTGTTTTTTTTTTTGGCCAAAATTGGATAGTTCTATTTGGATCCACCTATAAGCTAGGCAAACTATATCGTCCATATCTCAATTTAGTAAACCAGGGATTGAAAGAATAACTTATCCATCTAGCCAATTCAATTTTCTCAATGCGAGTTAGGTCGAATAATATAATAAATAAATATCTTGCCATTAATATCAATATAAAATATGAAATCTATTATGAGTCTTACGATTCAAAGCCATGTCTAATATGATTTATTCATTATATTCATTAAAATACAAGAAGAGAGAAGCCTACGTAACTAAGGTTAAAATGGGCTCTTATAATCCTACAAGATAGAGAAAGGTAAAGTGGAAAGTGGACAAACTTCTTCATTCAGATGTCAAGAGCGGAAAGATCACATTATGTCTTCCATTCCTATATATCTTTAATAAAGTAAGGGTTAGAAGAATTGTTTATCCGTCTAATTCAAATTTTTGGGTCATGAAATATAATAAATAGTGATCCAAACGATAAAAATACTTTGTTATTAATATAACAAGTAGCATGATTCATATGAACCATATATAAGTAATACGACATTTTAATCATACTCATTAAATTACATGAAAAGCCTTTCTGTCTCAGTATGATTATAATAATGAGCTCTTCTAATGCCACAATTTAGAGTTAAATATATTTCATATGTAATGTAACGTGATCAACTAAGAAAAGAGAGATAACTAGTGATTGAATGATCCTACTGAATGCACTTGTTATCTATGTCACATCACTTCTCCACTATATCTCTACTTGTTGAACTAGGTGCTAAAAGAATAATTCAGTTTTTTTTTTCCAATTTGAGCAAGGTCTCAAAACAAAATAAATAATGGTTTAAAATTATTAATGTTGTTTAATATTAATATAAAAAGCATGGTTATCCTCTTTATTCATTGGAATATAAGAGAAATCTACCTAATTAGAGTTGAGAAAATTCTGTTAATTCCATAAGATAGAGAAAGATAAGAAGAGGAGAAATTGGTCCCGTTTCTGCAATAATTTTTAGAAAGATGTTGTGTCTGTGGGAGACTTGCATGTAATGATAAGATTCATTATGAGATGTCAATTTAAAGTTAAATATTTCACCCTTTTTGCATAATCAAATGAGGAAAGAGATATACAGTGATTGAATGATCCTGGCCTGCTTGGATTTATCCGTCAATTAGATCATGTTATGTCTTTATATCTGTCTCCTTCATAAATTAGGTGTTGAAAAGAAAAACTAAACTAGCTAGCGAATGTAACACATTTTGTGTCCCAAAAGGCAACAAATAATGGTCCAAAGACCCAAAAAAAAAAAACTATCATTATTGTCACTATAAAATAAGAAACTTATAACAAGTTACACCATTTATGAAGTATGAATTAAATAATATGACTTATTCACCATACTCAATAGAATACACGAAAAGAAAATTTAATTAGGATTAAAAAAACTCTTGATTCTATAGGATAGAGAAAGATAAGAACATAAAAGTTAGTCTCACTCTTGTGAGACTTGCATATAAATAAAATGATATTCACTGGAAATTAATTTCAAATTGAACCTTTTACTATTATTGTTGCTAAAGGAAAGAGAGAAACAGTGATATGATCTAGCTTGAATATAATCCACCTATCAGCTAGCTGTCTAAGGTTAGATTTTCATGTGTTCTATCTTTTCATTAATAAATCAATGCTGAAAGAGAAATTAATCCAGCTCATTCATGTTTCTCAATCCAAGTCAGGTCATAAAAAATTTAATAAATAACGGTCCAAAATGAGAAAATATATTTTTCTTATTATATAAAACGTATAATTTATAATAAATTATATTATTCATAAAGTATGAGTAATTTTCATTAAATACAATGGATGAGACCCATAGTAGTTATGCTGGTTGGAATTAACTAGAGCTCATTGATTTGGATTAATTAAGCAGGCCTTTAGAATTTATGGAGTCTATGCAACCTAAGTTATGTGCTTCTTAAATCTTACATCCTTTCTTGGATGCTTAATATAAGAACTACTTAATTAATTTAAATATAATAAAAAAGTCAAATAAATTAAGTTAATTATAACCAATGTGATGATATGATCTCCCCAATTTACTCTTGCATCACATTCAATTATATATCAATTTATGAGTTAAATAAATCAGTTTTGAAAAAAAATAATAATAATATAAGAGATGAGATATTATATTTAAGAATAAATTGAATCCTCATGAAGGAGTATATAAAAAAAATAGCTTTTTTCCGACATTAAAAAAAAATAGTTTTGATGTTTGAAGGGATGAGGAATTGGAAACAAAGATAAGATCTAAGATGATTTTTAAGGAATAAAACTTTAATACAAGAACAGGTAGACATGTCAAAGTCAAACCAATTAATACTTACGGGGTCTTCCAATCATCAGATCCAGAAGGTTACAAAACCTTCAATCCACTGTTTCCCTCCTCTCTACATTAGTACATTGAACCTAATTATAATTAAGGTCAAGTTTTAATTTCAATTAATGGAGAATCTGCTCAAACTTAAATGCATTGGATTTTCATTTATTATGATCAGTCACTTTAAATATGCGTTTGTATTTGGTTCGATAGACAAGGTGTAGGTGTTTCTTAAAGCCAGGCTTCTTCTTTTTTAACAAAAAAAATCCAGGCTCAGATGAGGATTTTATATATATATATATATATATATATATAAATATATATATTGCAATTTGAACTTAAGATCTAATTTAATGTTTTCCAATATTGTACTACAACTGTAACCCCAAAACACAAAGTTATGTCAAGCCTGATATATATCTTCGATTTTTTTAATGAAAAATTGCATCTTTAATCCTTTCATGTAAAGTTTTATTTTATTTCCTTAATTTTATAAAGTATTTTTCAGTCCTTTTATCATAATTATAATTTATTAAACATTCTAAAAAAAATTTTCACTAAATCAAATAAGACTGTCTATACAAAAATATTTTCCCTTCTCTCTCCCTTCTCAACTAAACATGGTCACATGAAAACCTCTACCCTCTCTTCTACTCCCCTCTGTTTTGTTGAACCAAGCGCCGCATAGGTGGTGGAAATTAGGTAATGTCACTGTTTAAATATTGGGCCTCGTTCGGCCCATATTGCAAATTTCAAATTTAAATATCCCAGAAATATTGGGCTGCGGGTTGGGGCTTTGTGTGCTCCTCCAAATTCAGCATCTTGCATATGAGGCCCAAGACTTAAATCAAATCCCCACGGCTATGATAATACTTGATATTCAGGACTTAAGTTTAGCAAAAGGGAAACTTTAACTATTTCAAAAATTTACCCAACCTTCCTTCCTCCCTGAAAATTTATAAATCCAATTCTTATATGGTCCCTTAAATTAATTAAAGGGTTAATACAAATTTGGTCCCTCAAATTTGGACCCAATTTGGTATTGTCCCTGAAATTTAAAACGTGTGGTATGGTCCCGAAATTATGTTCGTTTCAGACCGTTGGTCCCTAGCATTTAGCACCGTAAATTCTGCACATGGCGTTAACACCGTTAAACTGATGAGTTGGATATGACCTGGACATGATATTGGTCCCTCAAATGGGGCCATTTTGGTATTGGTCCCTGAAATTTAAAACTGATGGTATTGGTCCCTCAAATTATATCTGTTTCTAGCATTTGGTCCCTGATAGCTTTAGGCCCTCCTCTTTTTATCTGTTCCTGTAGAACCCTCTACTTTGCTGTCAGCGGCTGGTGACTTGCTGGTTGTGCCTGCCTTTGTGTTGGAGTTGCTAGTGAGGTTCTTGTTGCTTTTTCTCAAGCTTTTTACTCTGGTAATATGGGCTTCTCTTTTTTCTTGGGAGGTTCATCATCATCTGTACTAGAAGAAGATGGCTTCAATGGGAGTGGTTTTGTATCTGAAGTCGGCTTCTTCTTCTCATGAACTGTTAAGTCACCTTTTTGCCCAAAGGTAGCAGATGAAGTAGAAGGTTTAGCTGAGAATGCAATACGTTTACTCCACAATAATATAGGAGCAGAAGCTCTATGTTTTGACAAAAGTGAATCCCAGATTGCATAGATTCTCTTCGACCATAGCCTTCCATTGCTCATGCCACATCATCAAGTTTTAGTTGCCAAGTCAAATGCCATATCATAGGTTAACAAAGTTAGAGCCAACTCAGACAAATTTGATGGCGTAAAGCTATCAAGAACCAACGGCCAGAAACAGATATAATTTGAGGGACTAATACCATCTATTTAAAATTTCAGAGACCAATACCAAAATGGCTTCAAATTTGATGGACCAATACCATGTCCAGGTCATATGCCACATATATGCCAACTCATTGGTTAACAGTGTTAACGCCACGTTAGCAAAATTTAAACGGTGCCAAGATGTCAAGGACTAACTGTCTGAAATGGATATAATTTCAGGGACCAATACCTCACGTTTTTAAATTTTAGGGACCAATACCAAATTGGGCCCAAATTTGAGGGACCAAAATTATATTAACCCTTAGCAAAACAAGCTAATTCCTCACAACATGATCCCAGAGATATTGGGCTGCTGGTTTGGCCTTTGCGTGCTCCTCCAAATTCAGCATCTTGCATGTGAGGCCCAAGACCTAAATCAAATCGGCAAGAGCCATGATAATACTTGACATTCAGGATTTGAGTTTAGTGAAAGAGGCTAAATCCTCATAACATGATGAACTAAAATTTGAATCATCACTGAAAAAAGACACCCACATTTAGCATCCAACATGTCGGAATCAAGTTAAAATTGGTATTTTGGGCTCATTTCACTCACCACGTCTCGCCAGAGTTTTACTCATTTCGAAACATGATTTGCCAACCAAATTGGGGATCAAGTAATGGGGAAGAAAACTGTGAAAGGAGTCATTCTCAGATACATCTCTGGCACTATCACTGAGTTTGAATCGTCACTGTGGTCTCAGCCAAGTGAGTTCGCACATGGGAGGGATGAAGCTTAGACCTTATGGCATTGCAGATGTTCAGGCTGCTCAGGTGGTCGCCGAGCGAGCACTTATTAAACAGTGTTTAAGAATATAGAGATCTCATTACAACTTTGGTATGATTCGGTTTAAGATGGCTTATTTCTCGGGTTTGATTTTGCTTCCCTGCTTCTCTCACGAGTGATTGAGTATTAATTCAAATGAGGTGAGAGAGACCATAAGCATTGGTTTCTTCATGTAAGAAACGTGCGGCCAAACCCCAATCGTAGTCTTACACTGCAACTGAGAGAGTATTTCTGGGCAACTTTTTTCCACTCATGATCATACCTACTTCCAGCAGGTCTGCATCTTTACACTCTAATTAACAAAAAAAATTTCTGCCTATATGTGATAAATTAGTTCTTAATTAACTTAATATATTTGTATTACTTTAATCTTTTCATAGTACGCACTAAGGAATCCTGCTCAAGAAAGTTGGCAGCCTCTGTCCAACAGAAATGCTAACTTGTAAGGCAATATTAGCTCCAGACTCTTTATTGCTGTAAGAGAGAGAAATCAAACCCCAACAACCGGAATATTTTCTTTTCCTTTATACTCTTTGTTTCACACTGATGAGAATAAAACAACAATTGAGATCACAGTCCCATTATGTTTAACCCCAAATATATATGTACATAGGAAGCATAATGGCCAAAACCAATTATTTTGACTAGTAACTAAAATTGTATGAGAGAATCATCATAATATTCCAAATAAATAGAAGGAAGTTATCCAAAAATTAAACCAGGTTGTTTTGTGTCCCTTATTCTGCCAAGAATAGAAAAACTGCCTTCTGTCAAAAATCACTCAGACAAAGGTAAGGAAAGAATAAGCTGTAAATCTATGCAGAAAACGGCGTTTGGTTTCCCTTTTTATACAGTACACAAGGACTATGAACAGAAGAACATTAACACGATACAAAATGGAATTTTCTATACATCACCTGAGTGCAGACATGAGAACAAAGCAGAAAAGTAAGGCATTTGATGCTAATACCATACAATTCAACTTACCATCTAGGATCCCACTAATCACCATTGTTTATCTTTAATTTCTATAAGTTCCTCAATAGATTGACGACATATTGGGCATTTATTCGATTGAAGCCACAAAGCTTGTGCGCAGTCACTGCACATGCACTGGAAAATACAACAAGTATATTATAATCAGAATACTCATATGGAAAACGATTGCAATATATATTTTCTTTTATCAGTTTTAATAATATATACATGATCTGAAAACATGCAAAGAACTGATAGCTTTGAGAATAACATAGAAAGGAAAAATCACGAGCGGAAGGAAAGAGAATTCTAAGATGATACAGGGATCATGAAACAGCCAACAGCCCTCTTCTAACAAATACAGATATAGTGAAACTCCTGCAGACGGCAGTCCATTATCCATGATTATCACAACCATCATCCCATATAAGTAGCCCTTATCCAATCCATGTGCTTAGGCCATAAAAAATAAAACGCACTTATTGCTTAACAATTAAATATCAACCCTCTACATAAGTAGATTTTATATGAAATCTTACCAAGTGTCGACAAGGCAATACAGCTGTGTCCTTTGGTTCAGTCATGCATATTACACACTCCTTCCCAGAATCATTGTCATCAAAACCAGCTGCTGCTGAGCCTCCTATTCCATATAA
Source organism: Neltuma alba (assembly GCF_004799145.2). NCBI lineage: Eukaryota > Viridiplantae > Streptophyta > Magnoliopsida > Fabales > Fabaceae > Neltuma > Neltuma alba. The sequence goes on along the minus strand of NW_021636525.1, from coordinate 116,870 downwards.
CTCTCTTAACTCATAACGGACCCCATCAATCCACAGAATTTGCCTGTCTACTTTTACTTGTAAAGGACCATCACCATTGCCTTTCTCTACGATTGCTTGAGTAATCTGCATGTGAGGAGAAAAATCTAACACGGAATTGCAGAGATTGTCATCTGCTGATGAAGTTAGTAAACATGTTTCAGCACATATCACAAAGGGGAAGACATCATCTCCAAGTGAGGGTATTGAAACATCATCCAACTCCAAAAACCCTTTGTCAATGCCTGTTCCTGAGGGCTGACAAAATTTCTGGCCTATTCCTTTCTGAAAAGGGATTCTTATAGGCTCAAATACATTGGGAAACAATGAAACAAACCTACATTTTTCCTCCTCCTTTGCAAAGTAGATTATAGTGATGCTGCCAATCAGAAATACAAGGAGTACAAATCTTAGACATGCAAAAGTATTCGATTGTGGTAATCCAGCTAACAAAATCTTTTTATTTTTAGGTTCATTCCATAAGCATCATGCAAACAAAATTAATTTATCAAGTTAAGACTCACTTGTTCAAAGTTCTTAATTTAACAGCTGATATCTTGTTCTAAACAGTCTTTTTGATGATTTGGATTTAAACACTTTACACGAGTGTAGGGATCCCTCCCTCCACATACCATATTTTCCAGCAATCAACACGAAGACATATCAACTACGATTTCATGATTCAAGATAAGCATTAAAGACATAGGTAATAGGTCTAGCAGCTAGAAAATTTGCAAATTATCCTAACTCTTAAACAACAAACAAACATGTTGAATCTCCTCACCTTGATGGATAGAATCATTGACATAATAGTAATATTCCTATCTAAAAATCTCTGCATTTCATTGTAAGTGGAAACCTTCTCGATAGTGGGTATATTAAACTGATACAAATGTGAAGGAAACGAAAAGAAGAATTTCCCACTAAACAAATTAGTTTCTTGATAATCTCATTGTCCTAAATACATGACCTAGGTAAATAATTCATGGAGATTTAAAAATTGATTATTTACTATTATCATGTAAAAAAATGTGTGTCAGTTTGCGGGGTATTAAATTTTTATTCTTTTTCTTTTTTTTGGGGGGGGGGGGAGGGGAAGTATTAAGCGAGGGAGACAAGAAGATTGAGGAGCAAAACAAATCCTCAAACTAAGTGCCATATCTAGGAATAACAGACTCTTTCGACTTCTGCAGAGTATCCTCATGGCCTCAGGTTTTCTAAGCAATGAAAACATCAGGGTCAAAATTAGAAAAATCATTTCTTGAAGCAAAAACTTCTATCATTTGTATGGACAGACAAGACATCCACATTATGATCATTACTAAACACGAAATTCATCTTAATCACCCCACCACATACATCCAAATGCAGCAACAAACTAGCAATTAAACTAATTCAGAAAAGTGAAGAACCAAAGGAAGTCCTCAGTCCTAACCTCCCATCATGCAAGGCATCGAAAACGAATGAAACCAAGCGCTGATCAGGGTAATGCTCATCTACTTCCAACCGCAATGTATCTTTGTGCACGTTCACATCGTTCCTGATCTTCTTAGCCGTTCGATGATCAACATAGGGCGGTGGCGAGACGATAAGACCAGCCGCAGCATAAATTGCAGGCCACCCATTAGCATGATTTACATAATAAGATGGGGGATACTGAAACCTACCCACCATAGAATTAGAATAATTGGAACAATTGCTATACGCATTTGAGTAACAGAAGATATGGGTCTGAGGACAGGGAGGCACATAGTTGTTGCTTTGCAGTGCATAAGGCGTGGATGAGGAGAAATAGTAGCCTTGAGGCGGCGGCGGCGGAGGAGGAGGAGATTCTGCCGAGTAATAGAAAGGTGGCGGAAGATGTGGGTTATGAAAGTAACTGCTTCTTCTTCCGCTACTCGAAGAAATTCCCATTTCAAACGGCGGAAGTAACAGAGAAGAAGAGAGAGATGAGATTGAGAAGGGAAAGTTGAAGAATCAGAATTGAGAATGGTTATATCATTGCAGAGCCAAAAATGAGCTTCAAGTGCCCAGTAAGATATTACTCGCATTCACCAAATTCTTTATTTTTGAGAATGACAGTTCATAATTTTATAATTTAGTGGTGTCATAACATTTTTTATATTCAAATTAATTATAAAATTAATAATCAATAATTTAAAAAATTTTGTGAAAAAAAAAAGACAGGGAAATGAACTCAACGCTGCATATATTATATTATAAGGTATTGTTGGCAAAAAAAAAAAGAGGTAGCATCGGAGAACAAATTTAAAAATCATTCGGATTATTTAATCTCTCATTAACTTCAATTCTTTTTAATGCCATCTAATTTACTCTATAAAAAAGCCTTGAAGTATCAATGGTACAGACTTACTGAAGTTATCATCATTTTAGTGACCTGATCAAAACAATTAAAGACAACAATTAAAAAAATCAACTAATCCAAAAGTATTGGCGAAAACCAACTAAATATTAATAATTCTCCTTAATTTTTTATCTAATTAATCGACTTAATTGTTTTGATTAAAAGGGAAAAAAAATCAAATGGCTCAAGTATAATATCAAGAGTTTCATTGATCACATTGAAAAGGAAAAAAGAACAATAATAATTTTGTAAAACGCTAATGCTTCCTTATTCCTGTCGGCTAACCACCACACCAAAACACACGCACAACACATATTTTTAACTCAGGAAAACACAATCATTATCAATCATTAGGTATAGAAGAATTGATAAGAAACCCTAAATTAAAATTTTGGATACTCTACAAATTACAGCAGTAAAGATGGGATACAAAGAACAAAAAATGGTTCAGACATCAAATTTACTGCCATTACGACAAAAGTTATATATTCAAGACCCAAATTTCTAACATTGATTCTGTGTGTGTAAATATATCCCTCCATATATAAATAAAATAGGAGTCAGCACTCAGCTTGTGCTCAAGCACTTTAATAAAGAAACAGACATAGCCTTAAGAAAGCGGGGAGAAGAATTTACAGAAACTATCGTTTTTAATTTTCATGATGATTGTCTTCAGCAGTATCATCTATCTTGATTATGAGGGGTTGGTTGAGATCTGCTGCATGTTCAGAGGTAATGGGTAAGTCTGGGAAGGAAGAGTGCCATCTATATCTCCATTTTCAGCCAAAGCTTTTTCTAAAGCAGACTTGGCAACTTTAGTTACACATATCATCAAAATCACTGCACCCACCCGGAAAACAAAAAAAAAAAAAAAACACATTGAGAGGTCAACATCTATGTATCTATTAAATGACCATCTTGCTGCAAAAAACAGAACATTGATTCGCCAAGAAAAGAGAATCAGTTTGCATTTAGGGTAAAAGGAATTTAACTCACCAGATATTGCAAGGCCCAAAATGATAAGTGCCTGCATGCACAAGAGAAGTAAACATTTGTTACGCATACACGTGTGTGTGTATTCAATTTGGTCCAGTCAAGAAAATGAATAAATTGCATGTATGATGCAGAAAGGAGTAGACAATTAGCATCTCTTACACAACGAGTCTTTGAAAATTCACTCCACCCATGTGTTACATCTGATAGATCTTTGAGGGTTGTTCCAAGGTATACAAGTGCCAGCGTTATTGGCTGCAATAATAACAATGTTGGAGGTGTTAACATACTACTGTAACTGGGAAGGATCTAGCAAGAAGCAGCTAGCCTATACAAATTACAGAATTCAGTGTTGGTGGAATGCAGTGGTAGACCAGGCTTGTTATTTTTTTTGGAGTAGATGGTAAACCACACTATTAGCAGAGAGACAAAACCATTTCAGAACCACATTCCTTCCCAAATCAATTCCTCACAAATCAGTTTAATCACGGTCATATTCATTGACAATGTTCGGTAATTAGGGAGCACCAAGGGTTCAATGTGGCAGTACTGGCAATCAAAACGAACAACTTTGATGGCTTTCAGAGGTGTCCAATATACCATCGAAAACTAGCAATAAGAAATCTAGTTGGCATTTGGCATTCCACAATTTGGGGGATCATTAAGTGTACAATAGAGTTCTGTTATGCATAAGTTCGTCTTTGATAATTGACCAAGGGTGGAGAAGATACCATCATTCCTAACCAGGAAGCCAGCATGTATTCCCCCAGTGGAACTGGAGTCACGGACAGGAGATAATTTAACATGTTAAATGGTAGTAATGGAACAAGCCGGAGCAGTAATACAATCTGAAAGACAGACAATTAAATTCAAAACACATCAGTTGAAAAAAAAAAAAAAAAAAAACTGAAAGTAACACCAATCAAACCAGCAATAAGAAAGGATCTATTAGAAGTGTAGCCTTCTTCAGAAGCCACTAGTAATTTCCATGTTATTAGCCACTTACACATCAGAAGATTCAAGAATTTCATAACATTATGAAGCATACGAACCTTAAAGCCAGATCGCTGAATTGCAATAGCCACTGACTTAAACTGAGGATAATCCTTCAACCTAGAAATGACAAATGATTTCCCAATCTGTACAGAAGGACTAAGGTGTGAATAAAAAACCTCACATCACGGAATAGAAACATGGACCAAAATGTTGCTTATGGTATATAGAGAAAAGCAAGAAACAAAGGGAATTGGGTACTACTACAAAAACAAGTTTTTAATTATGGAGTTTCCAAAGGTGATGTTTCCGTTCCAACTACTTAATATTGTAAAACTTTGGAAAACTTACTGTTCTACCAAGAAGAAATGCAGCTCCTGCACCAACAGTTGCACCAACAGAGTCAGCAACAAAGCCCACTGGAAGACCAAAAAGATAACCGCCACCAAGCTGAAAACAGTATATCAAGTTAAAATGGCATGGTGTTGGTTTCGTACTCCACCAGGTTCTTTAAAGAAGAGAAGCACGGAGATGAAGAAGGGAAGGAAAGCAAAAACGCAAAAAGGATGATAACAAATAGAGTAAAACCTAAAGCGAACTTCAATAAGATATAAAAATCAAGTTCTAAAGAATGACACAGATCAGCCATCAGAACAGGAAAATTAAATGCTTATGTTGCAAATTAGACTATCAGGTTCAAAAAGTCAAATGCTGAGAAATTTCCATCAAATCAGATATCACAGGCATTTTTGCCCAAAATATGCGACGTGACATAACCACATAAGCAGTACATGCATCTCCGTTTCCTTATCACATGCATCCAGTCACTGGCCATTCTCAACCATAGAAAAGGTTGTAGGAGAACAAAGTTCTGGCACACAAAGCAATGCAGGCAAGTCCACATAAAGGAAGCTTGTATAAACCATCACTTGAATAATTTACACTGTACATGGTCTACTGACTCCAGTAAACGGGGAGGACTACAAGGGCCAAACTTTGTAATAGCCTACTTTGTACTAATGAACTATTTCATTAAAAAAGGATTTAAACTGATTTAAATATATAAAGACTATCAAGTTTCTTTGTTGGGTGCCCGCATGTTGCACTACAAAGGAGAAGCCAGACAGCAGACTAATCATTTAAGACAAGATAATATATTTTCTCAGTTTGGTTTATACGTTCTCAATCTCACATTATTCATCCCCACTATTCTATCTTTTGAAAGGCAGACATCAGACATTCAAGTTAAGAAAAATGGCAGCCTTCAGTCTAAATCTACTACCTCAAAATCTTTGGGGAAATAACAGTGCCATCAAGTTTGTAGAACTTATATACCTAGATGGCCCAGGTAAGTTCAATCTAGAAATTTACAAATAACCAAAGCTTATTAGAGCAAATATCTAGCAATGCTTTTGAGGAACAACTCTAAGCAACATTACATGCAACTACAGAAAATTTCTACAAGCAATTCAATAATGTCTACTACAAATTGTGAGGGTATCAATGCCTCTTACAGTGAGTACAGAAGCTGGAACTGCCAAGACAGTCAGAGGTATGTAAGCAACAGCCCTGAAGATGACCAGATAAATCTGAGTTTAAGACTTCATGCATTCAAGCCCACTATCAAATTATAGACTCAAGGCTCTTTAAACATGCCAACTGTTTTATGTAAATTTAATCTTTTTCACTGCATCAGGAATAAGAAAAAAATTTAAAAGAACATGAATTATATAGTAAATCTGGTAATCAGTAAAATCATCAATCTCTTAAAGTGTTAACATAACATTGGGATCTCCTGACCATTTGATAGCCCAATGTTTATAAAATCCAATAATGGTACTCCAAGCAAATAACAAAGTTATAGTCTTGCAAATTTCCAATAGCTGTTCCAACTTCCAAGGATACTTATATCTATCCTATACAGCTAATATTGCATAAAATCCCTATATGATCTTAATTTCATATAGGCTTTCATCATTGGCCTGGGTAAAAATTTATTCTCAAATTGACATTTTGGATAAACATATTATAATATATTAAACGTTATGCTTCAAAAGCTAGTTTGGTCCATATGATCCGCATAAAGTACCTTGGTTTTCACATTATGACCGAAAGTTGAATACGTTAGACTTCAGTTAGTATCTTTCTCAGCTGAGACAAAGCATCAGCTTTAGAAACGCACTTTTGACCGGGTTTGTTCTGACCAGAATATTTCATACTACCAATTGCCTTTTAGTAGCAAATAGCAACAATGTGATAACATGCATTGGTTGAAGTTTCACAATCATGACAACGTAAGAATCCAAGAAAGATACTTACGAAGTGGAAATAAAGGAAGTAAAGCTTGCAATAACTTACAGGACAAGTGGACCCCAGGGACCAAGATTACTATGAACCCATACCAAGAAATCCTTCAGCATCTGCAACAAACTTAAAAAATATTAAAAAACAGTCCACAGCCAGAATGTTCCTGCAACTTTTCGGGGATGAAAATCCCAAGGCAGTGCTTGTAATGAAGGATAGTAGAATTATAATGAATATGCTTATCAGTGCAGCATTGTTGTTCATACGCATAAATAAAAGAATGGGAATTTTCGTCTGGAAAATTGATTTAACTAATGAATGTCCTAGTTTTTTTAAGATCACATAGCGAATTTATGCAACTGTATTACTTAACTATCAACATAAGGAATCAGCCATTTTAAGAGCGTTCTTAATTTTATTTATTTATTGGATACAGTGCAATTGTCTTCTCCCCAACACTACTCTTCTGACGTTGGGCGCGTTATTCATACATAAAATCCGTTGGCTGAAATCCCAGTAAGCTAAGTAAACAAGACCGAAGAAAGCTTTCAGGCTAGTGCACCACAGCCATCAGAGGATCATCAAATTTAAAGGATAGATGTTAAATTCCATTTCAACTTAGGGAAGGAAAGGGGGAAACCACCGCTAGAAAACGAACCCGCAGGGGGGGGGGGAATTGAGTGGTGAAAAAAATTAGGCACGCGCATAGCGCAGCTAACCAATTCAACGAAAATGCATGCGTCAATCCCATTTCAACCAAGAAACATCTCCGAATCGAGAGAAGTGAATCCGAGATTGTAAAGGAAGAAAAAGAACCTTTTCGATTGGGAGAGTGAAACAAGCAGCAACAACAGCGCCAATAACAAGAAGCAGAAGAGTGATCTTGAGGGCGGAGGCCCAGGTGACAGCCATGGTGATCCTGCGACGCCAAGGCCTGCACTTGTCGTCGTCGTCGTAATCAGATGGCAAGTGTTTCAAAGATAAGCGAGCCCTCAATCCCTCAGAATTTGCCAGATTTGGATGAATTTGATCAAAACCCGATGAAAGCGACAGCGTCGTCTTATTAGTTCATCATCAGTCGGATTCAGGGCCCTTCCAAAGTTCGAACTTTTCTAACCGGCTTTTTCCGCCTCTCTTTTCTTCCAGCACTGCACCTCCAGACACTAGTATTTGATTGGACTGCAATTTGTCCTTCATATTCCTTCTTCTATTTTTTTGAACAAATATTCCTTTTTTTCCGTGAGCTGAGAGAGAGAGTATGTGTGTGATGCTTTATTTTATTTTAGAGTTAATATAATATTTTATTTTTAAGTTTGTTTTATTTTAATTTTGGTTTCTCAAATTGTAAACTATAGGTTTTAATCCCTTAAGAGACAAAATATTTTACATTTTTATTGAATTATAGAAACCAATATTATAAATGAGAAAAAAAAACTTAAGGAACCAAAACCAATAATAAAATTTGAGAAATTAAAACCAAATTAAAAATAAATTTGAGATATCAAAATTTGTATTAACCTTTTATTTTATTTACTCATTTGTTTGGAATCACAATTGAAATTCTAAAAAACACTTCTTTACTGGACAGAATTAAAAATTGTTTTTAAAGGATTCTAACTCGTTAAAAGTCGTTTTATTTATCATGAATTTCATAAAATTACTTCTAAAAATAGGCACAGCAAAAAATATTTTTATGTAAATTGAGATAAAACCCATCTTATATATTTATCTAGTACATCATAAAATTATTTTAAAAAAACTAATCCAAATACCCCTTAATTTTGTCCCAAAAAAAAAAAGCATCAACTTTGCAATTGCAAATAGTAGTGTATTGTAAGCCATTTGTGTTCCAATTTGATCAGATATCCCTAAAAGGATTAGTTATTTGTGTTTAGAAATAGTATGATCATGTAGCTGATTTCTTTTTTTTAAAAAAAAAAATCATAACTTGTCTATACTTTTCATTAAAAAAAAATCGAACTCCATCTCAAATTAAGAAAGTTTTTTTTTTAAAAAAAAAGACGTTTAGAATGATTTGAGTTACAATCCCCAACAACTGAAAATCTTGAGAGGGATCATTCTGGAGATGAACTTTTTCATAGCTATTGAATAGTGAATTATTTACTACTATTTCCGGTCCTAATTATAAGAGCCAGTTGATTAATTTAAAGAGATTAAGAAAGTAATTTGAGTTAGTTATTTGTCATAAATAGGTGTCGTCTTTCCTAAAATATCCTTGCTAATCAAGTGTATTGACTAGAACTCTTATTATTAGAACGGCTACTGTGAAAAAAAATGTATAAATATGATAAACAAAGTGGATTGCAGTCTTATATTTAGGACTAAAATAAAAGTTAAACAAGATCTTATATTAAAGACCAGAAGTAGTACTAATTAATAATTAAATATTACTTGCAGTGTGATAATATGATTTGAAATTTCATGGAGGCAAAGTGCAAAACTAACCTAACCCATTGTGGTCCAATACAGCCTAGCTGGCCCAAGCTGCCTGCTAAAACCGGATCTCCCCACATGGTCAGCCTATGAATCTCTTTTGGACAGATGACCACGCAAGCAACTTATAAATTCATCGCCCAAAACAAAATAATCAAGCATATTTGGCTGCGGTGAATTTCGGAAAAAGTTTAGATGCTCATCAGTTTTGATAAGAACCTAGCACTTAGACACTCCAGATATAATTTTATTTTTATTTTTATTTTTTTAAATAATTATTTTAATTATTTTAATAGGTATAAAATAAAAAATAAAGATAATTTCTTAACTATCATTCTTTGAAAAAAATAATTTTTTCTATTTTAAAATATTAATTATGAGCGCTGAGTGTTCATCAGAGCACCGAAACCGGACCTGATTTCTTTTTCCAGTTAGCAATAGTATCATAAAAATACAATACTTGCAAATTCCAGTTTCCAAAATGTTACTCGCTCCTCTTTTTTTACAAGTTCTTTCAGCATATTTTATAATGTTTTGTTTAAAGTATTAATTTTCTTCATCTAATATCCTTAATTTGGTATTCTTCCGATCTTTGATATAGAATCTAATTGAAAAGTTGATACTGATCTTATATATAAAATCAATTTCAAATGTTTATCAATTTTTTTTTCAAATTAATCCTATTGATATTTTCGTAACAATAATCAAGTAAAAGAGAGAGGAACTTAAAAAAGATATGTAAAGTATTTTAGAAAAAATACTACCTCCTCCGACCATAAGTATAAGACCTCCCTTATAATCTACAAACGAGATCTTATAATTAAAATCGAAGATAGTATATCATAATAACTAATTTAACTAACATCCCTAATTTATTCAATTAGTTAATTACGTTTTATATTAAGAACCGGAAGATTATAAAATTTCTCAATTAATTAACCATACTTTTTGTAACTAATGGTTTTTATTGAAGATAATTTTGATATTTTATTAGAACTAAATAATTTTAACTAACTTTATTAATACATGCAAAGTTGTTATTACATGGTTTTAAGTTACAACAACTTTGCATATATTATATTAAGAATTAAGAAATATCCATAACAAGTTAGTTTTCCTCATCTGGTATGCTCTGCAGTTTACTCATTTGGCCTTACTCGTGTTAAAAGGAGCTCACCAGCAACCCAAGACTACAGAACAAGAGATCATACTTATTTTATTTTATTCCTGTCCTCTAATATGGACAAGATTACTAAATTTTCCCTATTTTCTTAATCCTCTTCCAACTAAAATAATGTTTAGTTCTGCTACCCTGTTATAATAACAAATCAACAAGGTTTTCTGGAACTTAAAACCCAATGTAGATCCACAAGTGAAGCAACCTCGTACATATACTCTGACACATACGTGATAAACAAGAAAGTATGCTAAATCCTAACCTCATGTAACAACAATTACTGACAATGCTATGTATGTAAACAATATAAGCCACCTGAGATAATTCAGATAGTAAGAATGAAACATGCCTATGATGTGATTAAAAAGGCAAAAATACAGTATATGATATGAACATGCCTTGCCTATCTTACACAGATTGCATTCAGCAGAACATGAGCTAACATGAGATCCACAAAATATTGGTGCCCAATTTGGCCATCTCGCCACTTCATCTTCAATGGAGCTCTTCCATAATGAACTCCATCATTACAACGATTATCAAAATGCCATGGATATGTGAGATCAAAGTTATCAATCACACCAGAAACCACCCCAGCTTGCTTCAACTTCTCCAACAATATGCCATTGAAGACCTCCATCTTGCTAGGATTATAGGCCAGTGATCTTGCATACCCACCTGTAGCGACTGTGCTTCTGTAAAACACTCTTGGCCAAGCCAACCCTCTTTGCTTCACTGAGGTCATAACTTCTTTCCAGAATGATGCTGCATAATCTGCTCCTTTTGAGAATGATCTGATGCTAGCCCAGTGAACACCATCATGCAGGCCAGAGTTGATTATCATGGTGTCTGGAACTGTGGGTTCTGAGAAGTAATTCTTGAGCAGGTCTTGAAACCCTTTGTTTCTTAGAGAATCTAGACCTTCATAGTTCTTTGTTTCATTCCAGTGGCCATTGAAGATGCTAGTGATCCTAACTGTTTGAGATGGGTCTTTCGGGTTTGAGAAGTTCATGTCAAATCTTCTGGGTACAGCATGTACTTCAGGCAAGTCTAAGATGAAATTGAGCATGTTACGTATTGTGTCAACATGATTTGAGTCACCCCAGAAGAAGATCCACCGATTCTTCAAGCAATTCCAAGCAGAATCAGCCGAGAACAGTTTGAATGAACAATGCGTGGAATAAACCCATCCATTACTCTCCAGAACCCCCAAAGAACCATCACACCACGGAGATTTACAAGGGAAATCCGGAGCTAAGCATCTAAATCTACCATCATTACTTATTTCACAATCATCATTTTTTCCAAGCCTAATCCATCTTCCACACCACACATCTCTGGTAAAATCAGAAGATTTACAAGTCTGTAATTCTGGTAAATCAACAGTTCTGATGAATCTGACTGGGATATTTCGAAGCACTCGATCGTATACAAATTTCCAAGGGGTGAATTTGAGGCCTTCGAAGTGTCTGTAAAGCAGAATGATGGTGAGATTGTACAAACCTTCGAAGTCTGGATGAACTTGGAGCGAAATTGAGTAAGTCCCATTGCTGAAATCTCTCACTAAAGGCCGAGATTTCCACTGTTCTCCTGAAAGATCAGTTTCAAAGTAATCCCCACCTAAGCAACGAGGATTTCCAGCCTCATCCAATGCTTGGAAAGTAAATTGATGAACTTCACCAGCTGAAAGTTCTATCTCTTTCCCATTATCCAAACCAGAAATAGCAATCTGTGTAGTGTAAGAATCTCTACAAGGTTCTCCTCCAGGAGCCAACCATCGAGCAAGAAGATTTGAAGTCAAGTTGGGTTCTAATTCAGAAGAAATCCAACTCGGACTTTGCTGAACCACGTTCTGAATCGGGTTCTCACTAATTATTTCAGACACCAAAGTGGAATTCTTGAAAGGAACTGGTTCAATGGGAGCAAAAAGAGTTGAATTTGTATGGTTTTGGTTCGAACTAAGTGGAACAAGTGGGGATTTACAGGTCGAATTTTGATAGGTTCGGGAGACATTTGATGAACGAATATCATAGCGAGGGAATCCTCGAGCCTCAATGTAATTTCTAACAATGGTGCCATCGATTCTCCAAAAAGTGACCGTACCAATCAAAACCAAAGCCACCAGAAGCAAGCCCGAAGGCCAATGCCATATCGGACTGAACCAAGATGACCGTTGATTCGTCGAGGGCGTAACAACCCCCATCGGAGAGTCCCAGGACCACTGCCACCGCCACCGACGGAGGACGGCAGCTAACAAAAACAGTCACCACGAAAAAGTCGCCAACTTTTGAAGACAACAATTTAAAAAAGAAAAGAAAAAAGACTACCAAAGGAAAAAATATATATATATCGATTTTCTCGAGCAACAAACACAATGCTTTTAACAGGAACAGGCGAAGGTAACAAGAACAAGAAGAAGAAGAAGAAGAAGAAAATGATGCGGAGATATTTACAAGGAGGTGGTGGCGGTGGGTGTTAAACAGAGAGGAAGTTGGGAGTATGAGAAGAAGAAACAGAAACAGAAGGAGACTAGTGTAGTTGCAGGAGCATTCGGCGTGTAAATCGGGCTGTTGTCACAAAAGGTAAAGTCTTTGAGAATTATCATGGGAGATGATAATATGGGGGCAAAGGAGAATCCTACATGATTGAAATTGGAAAGCAGGGATCAAATCAAATCCAACGGTGATTCGATTACAGCCCTTGCTGTTATTTTATTTTCCTCCTTTTTTCCCCTCTTTATAAGAAAATCTCATGTCGAGTTTTTTTTTTGCAATAAACTGCATAATTCAAAAATATATACTCCCATTTTTCGCCGAAAACAAGTAAATAGAACTATGTGATCCAGATTATCATCATATCCCATAAATATTGGCAAAATTTTTACTTTATCCTATACTTAAATTTAGATAGTATAAATTTTTTTATTTTAATTTTTTTCTTAAAAATATTTTTAACTTCAAAGTAAAAGGAATGAAGCTAACTCGTGTTTACATTTCCATGAAAGCATTGATATAGCTTTACTAGAAACTCTAATAATCAAATAAAAAGCCATAGTTGGAGTTCAATGGTCAAAAAAAAAGTTTGGATATTGAACATTTTGGCACCAAGAAAAAAGAAACACTATTCAGATTTATGGTAGAACTTGGTTTTATTGCTTGTGTATTCATTGTTATATGATTGAGCCACAAAATTAAAATCCTTTTGGTGAAAGAATGAGTAGAGCTTACTGCAATGATCAGATCATACCAGAATCATCATTAGCCATTACAATAATATTGTAACCACATTACCAAACAAGTCTTGCAATTCATAACACGCATATTAAAAGGAACTCAAGACGGGGGCCATCATCAGCATCTTTATAACTATATACTACCTCCGGTCCTAATTATAAGACTCAATTGACTAATTTGAAGAGATTAAGGAAAGAAGTTAAATTAATTATTTGTAATAAATAGGTACTGACTTTTCTAAAATATCCTTACTAATCAACTATATTGGCTAGGACTACAATTATTAAAAGAACTATCTTGGAAAAAAAATACATAAATATGAAAGATAAAGTGGATTGGGGTCTTATATTTAGGACTAAAATAAAAGTCAAGTAAAGTTTTATATTAAGGACCGGAGGTAGTATATATATTAATAATGAAATCTTTGACTAGAAAATATTATCATCCACTGTTATACTTCAAATATATCATGTTTTTTATAAGAGTCTGATAATTGAATTACACAGAAAATAGTTAAAATTATTTAAAAATAATCTGATAAGAAATGAAGTTTTTTTTCCAAGTATGAAGCAAGGGAGAGAAACATAGTGGTAACAAGTTAAGAGAAAGTGTGAAAAAGAATATAATATGCTAAGTTGTCAATATTTTAATTAATATAACGTATAGAATTAATTAGGAGCAACTCAGTAAAAATACATTAAATGTTCAGACAATCCCAATTAGGATCTTATAAAAAAGATCAAGACAATTTAAATTTCAGACTCTTGTAAAAGAGACTAGAAAAATATTTAGAGGCCTATATAATTGTGTGTGATCCCAAACAAAGAACGTGTTAGATATAGAGTTGGAAGAACCTTATACCTTAATGGCATGAAGACTCCCTTAATAGTGAAGGTCATATGTTTGATCTTGCTGGTAACTTAATTATGTCTGCCCCTCAATCTTTTTTTAAAAAAAAAAAACGCATACACACACAAGGAGAGTTAGAGATGGTATTTAGTTCAAGGTGTAACCACACCACCTAAAATAGGGAGCTTATTATGAATCCCGCGTGAAGAAGGTGGTGATTCAAAACATACTACCCCACCCCCACCTCTCAGCTGTTCGCCTCCTTTTAAAAGACGCGTTTTCACACCGACTGGTATTGTACTGTTCCTCATTCTCACCCTGGACCTCATTTCTACGATGAAGTACTTGTAATTGCTGTTTTTGCCATGTTTGGTTTGATGATTAAATTGTTATCAATGAGGGCTTTTTTTTTTGGATTATAGGAATTTCTCTCACCCTTATGAATTGGTTTTTGTGACGGCTCCCCGACGAAAACCGAACATGTTGCCCATGACATCTTGACCTCATACCACACGTCCACACGTGGAAAGAAGAGAGAGGTTGCACGTTACAGGAGAGAAATGGGAAAAAAGAGAGAGAGAGGAAAAGAAAAATTTAAAAGATCGAAGAAATGGGATTGAAAGCTTTTAATTAATTTCTATTATTTTTTATCTTACATCTTCTATTTATTCAAATTTTAAAACCCCACTTTTTCAAGTTGTTAAATTGAGCTCGTTAAATTTTTTTTCCTTTATTTTTCTTACATCAAACATAGGATAAGAGGAGTGAAAAAAAAGCTCTTTCCTATGAAAAAAAATCTATTTCCAAGTGTGTTTTTTATTTTAAAAAAATAGACAAAACAAAAGGGGGGAAAAAGGCAAACTTTATGTTTAACTCACTTTTATAGTTCCAACCAAGTGAATCAAAGTGTGAAAGTAAGCATGAATGAAGAGGACAGGGGGCAGCAGAACAAGTATGGCATTATGCAGAGGGAGAAGGGAAATGGGGGGTAGGACCGGCAAGGCAAATGCAATCATGCTGATTCATCATTCATGTGCCAACAGCTGGCCATCAAATGTGTGGCTGCCTCCTACTCACCGTGACCTCACCCAATGAAGCCTGCCAAAACAAAATCACCCTTCACACGAGACGATGATAATTAGATAAAGGGTAAAACTGGGAAAAAATATTTTAATATTTTTAAATTATAAGAACTAACGATAGCATTAATCGTTTTTTAATACGCCCCATCCCTATTGAAAGTGTCCTCAAATAGAATGGTAAGATAATTTTCACCTCTTTTTTTTCCAGTATATAAATACCTCGTTATTAAAGGTAATTTTATTTGAGAAATCGTTTGGTATTAAATATGAGCACATTGATCAGTGAAGATTCGAACCAAAATTAATTAATACATAGTGGGGAACTAAATACTTTTGTTAGTTTTCACTCCTTTTTGATACTTTCTCTAAATGATGCGGCATTACTTTTAATTAGTCCTTGATTTATGACTGCCCATTCATTTTCTTATCAAGAGAATTCAAGCTCGGTGGGCAGCTAAACCGAATGAAAATGGTGACCGGCATACCCCAAATCAATTTGGACCTTGGGATGGAAACATAAGATGCTAATGGAAAAGAAAACGACCAGTGAAATTGATCATAGCTAAGGATCTGGGAAACCGCTCTAGCAGTTAGCGTAAGCATCGAATGAAAATGAAAGGTATGATGCTGCAAACAAGTGTTTCTTTCATTAAATACACTTTTATAATTAATACTTTATATACTTGTGAATTACTCCTCGATTTACTATAAGACCTAATTATTGAGTTAGTTTTGGTCATAAATATAAGACTCATTTCTCATATTTATTAATTTTTTCTAAATTATACTCCATCGACTATAATCAAGTGGAAGAGAGAGATGGGGTATTAAGAAAGATGATTATGGTGTTTTAGGAAAAACATGTCACATTTCTTATCATTAACTAACTTATCTAACTTTTTTAATCTAATCAAATTAGTTAAATGTGTCTTATATTAAGGATTGGAGGAGTAATTTTTTTAAAATTTAAATACTCTGTTTAATTATGACTAGTCTGGTTTCAAGTTAACTCCAAATTGAACTATTAATCATTAAAATAATGAGTTAATACAAACTTCGGCCATTAAAATTTATCCTTATTTTGGTTTGTATTCCTCAAATTTTAAATTATAAGTTTTGACCTCTTTAATTTCCTTTCATTTAAAATGTTAGTCTCTATAATCTAATAAAAATTTGAATCATTTTGCCCTTTAAAAAACTAAAACCTATTATTTGATATTTGAGGGATTAAAACCAAAATGAAAACAAATTTAAGAGAGCAAAAATTATATTAACCCTTAAATAATTGCCTTGATCGATTTGTTGACTGATCTAAGTTTTAATACACCGTTAATGCAGATTCCGTTAAGCTTTGCTAAATCTGACGGCAATAGTATTGCAGCTTTATATTTCTTTCATGGAGGACTGATTTAAAACAAAAATATTTTTTTACCAGCGATTTAAAACAGAATATTTAATACTATTTTCCTCTAATCTGTAATTCAAATAAAATAAAATAAATAAATCTGACATTAAAAACCTTTTTTTTTTTGCCTTCGAAGGATATTTAAATTATTGTCTCGTTAATGACGACACAAGGGGGAAAAACAAGAAAAAATCTAGGTAGATCCAAAACAGATAGATCGCTTTTCATAGTTTTACGAAATACTCATTGTGATAGGGAGGATGCTAACTGACACCCCAACCAACAACCGGAACTGTGGCTATTAGATCTCAGAACCTAGTTGGGAATTAGATTACTCTAAGCTATAAACACAAGTTCCTAGACTTTTTTAAAGGTTATTGAAGGAACAAGAAAATGCAATTGAGATTGTTGTGCTGATTGTCTGGCCAATATGAGCTTTCAGCAGAGGGAGGTGGTGACATTCTATGAGAAACCACCCCAGAAGCTGTCATTATATTTGTACAGGGATTACGTAGGAATTGCTTACCCACGTAAGGTTCTGAAATAATAATAAGGGCTTTAGCCCCGTATTTTCACCCCAAAAAAAAAAATGTTATAGAGATGAAATTCTGTCCCACACAACTGTTACAAACAGTTTTAAAAAATATCAACATGTATTAAATTGGAAAAAAAAAATGAAAGTAACAACCCCACCAACCCAAGAGGGGGGGGGAACAAGAGAGAAAAATGAAAGGATGGTTGGCTAGAAGAAGTGAAAAGGGGGGGAAAAAACAGTGATAGAGTGAGTGTAAATTAAGAGAGATAAAACACATTAATTCCAGGGATCATCCCAACCTTTTGGTCCCCCTCTTTTTATGAAGTCAATAATTGCTTGGACAGCCTCTTCAACTCTGTTAGAGAGGGAATGGTTCCCATGTTCAATCTCTACTTTTTCGGCGCCTCCCAACGCTCTGCATAATCTGCATGTTTTTTCAAATGCATCCCATCAACATATCAACAATTATCATATACCACCTCATAATTTATTATTCCCCTGTATCTCCCCCAACCCACACCAGACACAGGACATACTGCTTGAGATAGACTACAAACCCGAGAGGGTATTATCTTGATTAGCTTATTTCAAGGGATTTTGCCATGTATAAGATAAGTATATGAGAAGATTTTTGTTTCATAAAATGCAAAAGTGCTTTTTTTAAGTGATTGTCAGAGGTTGCCAAACAAACAGTATTGTCCTTCCTCTGACCTGGGGTTATTGCTCGAACAAAGAGACTACATATTTGTCAACAAAGAGGATTAGAGAATTTACCGCTCAACCAGTGCTTCCTTATCAACATAGTCTGGCACATATTCATCACCCATCGAAAATATAACCTGTAAAACACCATGGCATTTCAAAGAGATCAGCTCCATATTCGCCAAGTAATTCTCTATTTTCCCCCTCCCCCCTCCTCTCTCCAGATTAGAATAACAATCATCTTATTTTCTTAGCCCTGAATCGCTGACATGCATTTTGAGGACTCAAGACATTACCACAAGGGCAACATCAACTATATTTAGTTACATTGAAGGCAACAAATAGATCTTTATTTAGAAAAATGTTAAATTTTAGTTCAAGGATATACAGAATGGGGATTTGAAGAATCAAGCACCCAATCAAAAGAGATTTTTTAAATAAAAAATAAAAGGAAAAGAAAAAAATTAAGTCAGACAGATGCGCTCACCTGGCAATGTGTGCAAGACATGTGCCCAAGTTTCAATTTCAATTGATCCTCACTAAAGTCGGAACTGAATAAATCATCATCACCGTTATATGAACAAAGGGAGTGATACCTGCAAAAGTATTGGTTCACTACAAAGGAAGCAATGGCATGAGAAGACAATCACCTTTTCTGTATCATCCATTTGATGTCTTAATCTTGCACAACAGTCAATATTTTTTATGCATTAGCATATCAGGTGATGATTAGAGCAACTAAGGAGAGGAAGAAGGAGGCCGATGAAGGAGGTAGAAAAGATCAACAAAACAAAAGTAGGCCCGACTAAGGACCACAGAACTAAGACCCCATCCCCATAGCGCCACCACCCATGTCCATCATAACCTAAGCAAGCAAAATTCTCAATGCCAATCCCGGAACCCCAGTGCCCCATATACCATCTTTAATGACACAAGGTTGCCTTTCCCTGTTCTCAAAACCAAAAGCATTCTTTTCAGGGATAACTCACAAATGTAAATTTGTTTCAACTGTCAGATATATATATACACACACACACATACAGAAACTTCAATGAAACAAAAGGGCTAATTATAAAAGAGGACATATTTCAACGTCAAAATTTGTAAATGTTTAGACTCGCCTGGTGAACTACTAATTGAAAGGCAACAACCTACTTTCTTTTTTTTCTTTTTTTGGTGATACAACAACCTACTTTCTTAATCGACAAATTATGCTACTTTGGAATTTATCAACAATTTTATCAGTTCAGGTCAAGGCTTATTTCAGTATTTGTGCTGTTCTTACAACGTTATTGTGAAGCAAACTCACCTATAGGCAGTAATCGGCGCAGAAGAATCTGCTTCTCTTGGCATTAAATCAGAACCTCGCCCTTCTCTTATCAAACTAGCAGCTAAGTCAATCATAGAAGCTGTCTCGGGCAGCGTAGCTCGATATTCCCTATCACTAACTGGAGCCTGGTCATTTTTATTGGCATAACCGAAAAAGTTCAAGTGAGAGAACAGAGGCAATTGCAAGACATAACATGTTTCCTATAAAATAAGGTAATTAAAGAAGATAAAGAAAGTACAACTAAGGGGAGGACGATATATCTTCCAACAGTCAGAAGCTAACAGAAAAGAAAGAGCCAAGGTAGCTCAAAGCAGCAAAGCTAACCAATCTCTCTGCACATCAGAAATGGAAACTCCCCTAATACACGATGATTAAATACACAATGATTAAATCACCAAATACTTATAACACAGCCTTATTCTATAATTAACGAGGGGAAAAATTACAGCTTTGGATATGCACGCATCTACTCCATCCAAGTACACAAGGAAGCTGCAATTGACCCGATGCCACAGAAATTTGGGCTCTCTATCCTTATTAAAATTTAAAACTGTAAAATGTACCAAGAGAAACTGCTCCAAGGTGAAAGAACAAACCCATTGCTCACTGAGAGTACCAAGCAAATAATATTAACCAAAAAATACACATGGTGCAAGAATGAATGAATCATTGTTTCAGCACTAGAAGCGCACAGCCACAATGCTTACAAAGGGTATGTTTGGTTAGAGGGAAGTCCCCTTATTTGGTGTGGTTGAAGGAGAGAAGGAGAGAGATTTTGATGTCTCGTTGTTTGGTTTTGAAGGGGAAGGAGGGGAGGGGAAATACATTTAAATTGACTATTATAATCCTATCAGGTTCAAGTTCATTTGTCCCCCCCCCCCCCAAAAAAAAAAGGAAAGAAAGAACCTGCGTTCCTAGCACAAACAGGCTCCTCTTCCTCCTTGAAGGGGCTTGCAATATGAGAACACAGCTTGCTTTTAGGGATATTAAGGGTAATTGTGGAATTAAGAAAATAAGTGAGGATATTTCAGAAATTATATATAAATTGGTTGCTCCCTGCCCCTCCAAATCCCCCAAATTCTGGAGGGAAGCAATAGGACGGAAGGGCCTTCCCTCCATTTTTTCACCTAAACAAGCACAAGCGTAGGGAAGCGAAATCACTTGTTCTCCTTCCCTTGAAGTCCCTGAAACCAATTACAGGGCAAGTGTTTACATATGCTCTAATATAAATGAGCAAGTACCTGTAGGATGGCAGCACGAACAGCACGGGAGCATGCAGCATTTGTACGCATATAATGCACAATATCCTAGACAACATGTCCAAATTAGAGATAAGTTCATTTCACTTGCTCACCAGATAGTAGTTGCGATAAGAGAGTTAAAAGTATGGCTTAGGATTCAAGCACACTAATAAATAACCTGACAACCGGTACTATGCCCAAGCAGTACCACACCTTCAGAATCTTCTTTGTTAATTAAATAATTTATCAGCTGATCCAGCTCCTTGGCATCCTTCAACATGAATTCAACAAAATATCTTAAAATTCAAGCATCATGGCATCTAATTGAATATGAATATATGTTGCACGAGTTAATAGCCATTAAGACAACAGAAGAATAAATTACCTTGAATATTTGAATAAAAATTTTAAAAATAAAGGTTAAAATGCAAATTCGTCCCAAAAGTTTTCATTCAAGAGCACCGGTACTCAAAAGTTTTTTGGGATGCAAATTTGCTCCTGAAAGTTTAAAATTATAGCGATGCTGCTCCTTACCGTAAAATAATGACATTGACCATCAATATTTTTAATGATAGAAGGCAATATTGCAGCAATTTTAAATTTTCAGGCAAATTTGCACCCAAAAAACTTTCAATCGCCCAACACTCCTGAGTGAAAAAATTTTCAGAAGCAAATTTACCATAGTCCAAAAAATATATATATTTGCTTAATGCGCATATATAAAAATTCCTCTGCCAACATTTTCTTTAGACAACACACTACAAGTCTATAGTTTCAGGTGCCAGAGAATAAAGTCCTGAAAGACAAGGGCAACGTGCTTTGGAGCCAAGAGTATACCTTGACCAGAATGCTAGTAACATTTAGGAGGGTAAAAATTCATACAATAATTTTAAGCAAGTATATTAACAAAGATCAGAATGTTTGGCTTTAATTTAAAAAAAAAAAAAAAGTAAATGAGCATAACATGTTTGCAGAAATTCTTGTGTAGAGTATTACAGTACTACTGCCATATCAGAGGATAAAGATCTAATTGTTTACTTGTTGCAAGCTGGAGGTGCCGTATCCACTATATGAAGATGACATAAGAAATTGAACTAGAGACCATTTCTCACGGTCTAGAGCAATTGCTAGAGGTTCCAAATATCTGCAAGAAGACAGTTAACGGATATCATACGAATACTTTTCATTGGTTCACATATTTATAAGTAGTAAAATTTGGTTGTTGGATGATTTGATTGACAGAGGTTATCAGTCGAATGGTACAGAAGATATCATACTCGCACACACCAAGCCTGAGAGATAAGAAAAATGTATTCTAATATGCTTAAGTTATAAAATATTCAACATACGCCGTGGCAAGAAAACCATCAGTCAATCCACCGATGAAAATGACTTGCTGTTTGTAATCGCCAGTCTTAAATGCAACCTGTAAATAAAAGGAATCATCGCAAAGCAGTCAGCCATTTTATATGCATGCCAAAGTGCATGGCTCACAAGGAAAGATGAACTGGAATGAAGATGAATTTTCCTTCTCCAGCAGAAATTCACACCCCAACCATCTGAATTAAGATGAACTATTTGCTAAGATAGACCGCCCTTCAAAAAGGAGAAAAAAAACCTACAAGTCTTATTTGAAATTGAACATCCAAATATGCCTTGCAAAGAACACAAAAACATGTGAAATGCAAACCATTACTGCTATAACAATGAACTGCAGCATTTTCTTCAGTATAGCGAGAAAAAACCAATCACATGATGAAAACTAATGTAAAGAACGCCCTCAGCTTTACCACTCAATGTTTTAACTTCATAGGAGGGAGGGAGGGTGGGAAGGCAAATGTTCATCATATTGCAAGAATATGTGGAAGCAGTTTGGATGGTGTACTTCATTAATAATTATAAAATTTTAGATATCTAGGTATGTACGAAGCCTCAAATTTTAGATGCCGCCTCTTTGAAACGCAGCACCATAAGGCCAACAACTCTAGGCTCGCAAATATTACAAATATCCACTCCACTTATGTAAAAATATATTACTCGGCATTCATATCATAAACCCAAAATGATGCTTATGGTATTCCATGAACGTTCACTCCGTATTACTTTCATAAAATCACCAAAATGCAGTTATAGTCGATATTCAGACGATGCTTCTAAAAAGTTGCTTTTGTTGCCCCAAGGCTTAACCACATGCCAAATATCCTCTATGTGTACCATTACTCCCAACACAGTGACTCTGAAATGAAATTGGTCAGCAAAACGTCTCTACCTCTGGGAAACGGGAGATTTTGAAGACAATGCAGTAGATGCTAACAAACAACAGTAATTCGAGTTCACGCACATTTCAGCGAAAGTGAACAATGCTACTAAATGCGATCTCAAAGATGACTAAAATGAGCAGAAGGCTACGTTTAAAATGGTGAGACTAAATCTTGCACAATTTAAGTCAAATCCGAAGTTTCAACTCTCAATCCTTACTTCCCAAACTCTAAATCAACAAAAGCAAACACTAAGGTACCTGAATAGGATTCGGACCGTACTTGAATAAGGCCCCTCGGAACTGATTCTTCCGGACAACGGGACCGGCGGAATCACTCGTGCTGGCAGAGGAGTTATTTACCATTTTGACACTGCCTGATCTATCAGAACGGCCTCGAACAATTCCCGAGAACCACGACTTAGAAGATGACGATGATGACGACGACGACGACGACGATGATGAAGACAAAGAAGACAAGGTGGAAGAAGTAGTCGCCGAGGACAGAGAAAGATTCATTTCCTTAACATCGGCTCGAAGTTACGGCCATGATTTGAAATAATTTAGGAGATCTAGGTCGGATTATTCGCGAGATTTGAGGATGAAATAATGGATGGATGGATCCTCCGAGGCTAGAGTGAAGAAATGGCCCGATGTGTGGCACTCGACTTAGTTACTCGTTGAATCATTTCAGAACGGCCAGGCGTGACCATCGAAAACTGAATAGTTTATCGTTAACTTCGAATGCAGAAGTCTGAATCAGAGGGTCCTGATGACGTGTCGAGCGTGTGTCAGATACTTGTTTTCTCAGCGCGTGGGAAAGGAGTCTGGAGGAATATGCTGGACACATATTTTTTTTTCCAAATCCAGCGTTGATAAGCAGGCCCAGGCTTGAAGATCGAATCACAGGCCCATCACTTAATTGGGCCCCTTTGCTAAAATAAACAGACTAATCCATACTAATTAGCCTCTTTTTTTTTAACTCTTTCGTTGTGTTTAGTTTCCCCAGAAAAAAAAAACACTTTCATATAATTTGAGATAAAAAATTTTTCACATATTTATTTTGTATATCATAAAATTGTTTTTAAAATTATGGGCCGGTTTTCATCCAAATACCCTCATAATGTAAAACATAATCAACTAATTTAAATAGATTATAAATGTTAGTTAAATTAGTTAATATGATATGTTTTTTCTAAAACACCCTAAGCATCTTTCTTAATTCCTTTCATCCTTCTCCTACTTAATTATTGTTGGGAAAATATTAATAGAGTTAATTTGAAAAAAAATAATTAACATAAAAAAACAAGTCTTACAACCAACATCAATTTCCCAATTAGATCTTACATTAAAAACCAGAAGAGTACAATACCAATTAGCCAAGTTAATTTCAGTACTGACCAATAAGTGGCATCACCAAAATGGGCTAAGTTGCCCATAATATGATAAATCAATATCCAAATCTTTTTAGAAAAAGATATCTACATTTAACATCTTACGATATCTTGAATATGGCTACTGTCAATAAAAATATGTTTTTGTTCATAAAAAAGCACTGGTATCTTTGTTGTATGCCCTCGAATTCAGAGGATCAAGATGCACATTCGAATGACTCAGATTGTATTTATGCTGCCACAAGGGAAAGAGTGAAACCAAAAGGAAAAGAGTTAAATCAAATTAATTCCTAGCATTTACGATTTCACTTGATTAATGGCACAATTTCTGTAATCCTCAGGTAACACAGAAAGGTCTATTCTCATTCCGTACGATGATGACTCAAAAACTTTGATTTGATGTGGGGTATCTTTGGTGAATTGAATCTTATACCACACTTTACACTTAACCTTCGAATTGGAATTGTGGCCATCAAGTCGATGATCACTTCCGAACTTCTTGTTGGATCCAATTCCAAGCCACCTTCCCATCACTTAAGATATAATTTATTCTCTTTCCCTTTTTTTTCAATTTGATGGAAGAAAGTTTGATAACTGAAGGAGGGGAGGTGGGGAATAAGCTCCCATGTATTTTTCTCCCAAGTTAGATCATTTTATTCTTGTGTGTTTCGATTGAGTAATACAAGAACACACCTGACTAAGTAATGAACTTGACAAAACTAAATTAACTTCACCAAAAGGAGGTACATAATCTATAACCGTCCTTCTTTCCAACTCCCGATTTGAATTTCTCCTAAACATCACATATCCCTGTCCAAGTTAAAGAAGAGTTTTCTCTTTGCCCTTAGCTTCAAACAACGGAAGGGTATCGCATTTGTATTTGGCTCTTTAAGACCGAAAGTGCTTTCTTATCCGTAATTAAAACTTAATTGGAATCAGATTAAAGCCAGCGAACGACAGGACAAATGCATTGTACGTACGTAGTAGTTCTTTTGTTTGCTTGTGGCCACCGTTTGATCCCATTTCGAATTCACGAACAACTTCATATTCTACCCGTGTTTATTCTTATTAGGCAAAAAGTGTAAATTTGGTATGATTTAGACATGTGGCACTAAGTTTTCTTTTTTATTATTATGTCCCCTTGTTTTCTTCTTTTGGATTTAGATCTAATAATAATTAAGTATGCATATTTCGATATAATTCAGGTATACCCTATAGCTGAACTCCACCAGCGCGACTTCTTTAACCTTTATTTCCCATCAGGCATCTCATTTATTAAACCCAGTGATTCATGATTTATAAAGGACAGATAATATTGTATAACAAAGTTGGCTAAAATCAGATTGATTTGACTTAAGTGATACCAAACATTTTTTAAGTAATGCTCGTTTAAGTAAGAGGTTATGAGTTCGACTCTTCTTTTTCTCTTAAAAAAAAAGTTATGACTTGTTAGAGCATTAGAAAGAAGAAATTGTGCCCAATTTTGCCACCTATTTAATATCTAATTATGATATGCCATTAATAGATTAAATTAATTAATTTGATTTGAGTGAAAATTCTAAACCAACACTTCTCAACTAATAACATAAGGACCACATTTATCTAAATTTTAATAATAAAAAATCAATAACATCTTGTTAAATAATTTACATATCAATCAGAGACCTACCACTACTATATATATTCATTTATCTTCAGTTATTCATATTATACTTAGAAAAAGCTACTTTCAAATGATGATGTGATTGATCTTTAACAATAATTCTTTTTTATTTATATTCACATTGTACAAATTAAATTATATAACTTATGTTTTACAGTTCATCTGTCATGCAAAAGGAACTTAGATGGATAGTGATGGATGATAATTAATCATTTTATACCGATGATATATATACAAGTAAAATAAGTGACATAAAATAAAAAATTAAATCACTATCACATATAGTTGCTAAATGTCTGATAAAAGAACAGATCCTTCACTTTTCTTAATATATATACTTGTAAATTTTGGGGCACATATATTCTATATACCTTTGAGATAATACTCTTTTTCTTCTTATCTTTTTTCTATTTTGTATTTATATACAAATTGAGAGGAATATGCAAAGCTAAGACAATACCACTTCATTCACTAAAGGTGATTTTGACCATACATGCAATTGTAAACTATATACGTGACATATTAATTAACTTTACTTTATCAATTATGGGACGAATATTTTCCCTCATTAATTCTTCAATAAAAATTTAATAGATTCATTACTTAATAACGTATATTAAAGCATGCTTAATGAATTACAAGGGTTTGGACGAAAATGGCCAGCTTGAGAACAATTAAAAGATGTTTAAATTAAATTAAATTAAATTCTCTAGGGCCACTAGAGAATTTTAATTAAGGTGTGGTGAGTGGAGGTATAAAGGCAAAGTGTGTTATATCTATTTAATGGAATCATATGTTGGATGAAGAAGACTGAGCTTTCGATGAAGGTATGGATTTGCCTTTCCGTCCATTTATTTCCATTTTCAATATATGTTCTTTACATGGAAGGTTTTCATTTTAGCCATAGGCAAAGTGATAAACATTTCGGCTCGTTTCAATTCATGATCAATAAATATGTTTATATAAATCAAGACAAAACTCATTTTATATATTTATCTTGTATTCAGCAAATCATAGTTGAAAAGTTGCTTATATATAAGTCATTCCAAATAAACCTAAATTTATTACTCATCATTGTATATTCTTTACATGGAAGGTTTTCATTTTAACATATACTACTCCGGTCCTTAATATAAGACCTAATTATAGAGTTAATTTTGGTCCTAAATATAAGACTTATTTCTTATATCTATCAATTTTTCCCAAATCACGCCTATTGATACTCCCTCAACCATAATCAAGCGTAAAATGGAGGGACGATATGATGAAGATGATTAAAGTATTTTAAAAAAACATATCATATTTATTATAGTTAACTAACTTACTTAATTTTTTTAATCTAATCAAATTAGTTAAATATGTCTTATATTAGGGATCAGGAGTAATTCATCTAAATGAAGAGAGATAGGCAAGGTGATAAATACTTCAGCTTGTTTGGATTCATGATCAATAAGCACACTTACATAAGCCAAAAACAAAACTCATCTCATATGTTTATCTCGTATTCTGTAAATTATATTGAAAAGCTATATAAACTACTTCTAAGCTATTTCAAACAAGCCCGAATCTATTACTCTTATATATAACGATTATTAATATGTTTATAATTCACATAACCATTGCATACAGAGTACTGATATTCTAATTTAAGTTCTTCTCACTAATAAAATTTTCAGCAGGAACTTTTCTCCAATTTTTCTTCTCTCTCTCTCTTTTTTTAAAAATCAATTGGCTTCTCAAAATTATTCTAGGTCTCAACTAATTCAAGTTGAATCAAATTGGATTGGACCATATACGCATGATTAACGTATGTGTGATGTTTATGATTATCCTTAAGCAGATGTTAATATACATATTTTTTTATTTTTTAAAAAATAATTAAGTAAATTGGATTCCTATAAATTATTATATCTGTGAGTTATGAGAGTCAAGTTTTTATCAATCAGACAATCTTTGACAATAATATATAAATTATTTAATGAATTAAAATCTCACTGCACATGTCTAAGACTATCTTTTTTCAAAAATACTATAGTCCCAGTTCTAAATATACGAGTTAATTAAGGTCAGATGTTGTTTTAATTTGGTTCTATATGTAATATATTAATTCACTTTGTCTTCTAAAATTATAATTCTTTTTCTAAACTCTTCTAAATAATTGCATATATTAAATGAATTTTCTATTAAAAGAGTAATTTCCTGTAAAAAAATAATTAAAAAGAATATTTTAAAAAATCAACACATATTTTTATAAATAAGTAACTCAACTAATTTTTAATATTTATAAATTATTATTTAATTCATATAGTTGATCTATATATCAAAGACGCCGGACGTACGTACGTACACAAGATTTTAAAATCGTTGTTCTTTGCGGATATACTCCTTATGTCCTCAATGTAAAATTTAATTAACCAATTTGAATATATTAAAGATGTTAGTTAAATTAGTTAATATGATATGTTTTTCTAAAAGGCCCTAAATATTTATCTTAATTCTCTCCCTCCTCTCCCACTTGATTATTGTTAGAAAAATATCAATAAAGTACTTAGTTTGAAAAAAAATTGATAAATATATAAAATAGGTCTTACATATAATACCAATGTCAACTCTGTAATTAGGTCATACATTAATGAGTAGAGGGGTATTGTATTTTATGCTGTACTAGAGTGAATTTGCATACAAGTTTAAGGATAATCAATGAACGGGAAAACTTAGATGAAGCTGCTCATACTCATAGGTGAATTTATTACAAGTGCACATAGGCAATAACAAGTGTTCATATTTTCATAGATGAATTTATAAGCACACATATATATTTTTTTGGCTAAACCAAAGCAAGTATACGTATATATTTTAACAACTAATGATAAAATACACTTAGTGTTCCTATGAAAATTTACAAGATCCTAATTTATATTAAAACAGTTATTACAAAGATTTACAAATGAACTTGCGTATTTTATTACAACGATTAATAATAACAAAATAACAATTGGTAATTAACGAATTTGATCTGAATATAAGTTTTGTCGCAAATGAGTCTGGGAGTTAAACGTTGCTATGTGAGAAATAACGAATATCGTTGCTTCGTGGACAGCGTTTATTTGGAACTTTACAAGGAAAACAAACCTAAATTAAAGCAACTAATTCGGGAATCCATATATTTGAGCTATTAAATTGATTTTACTGTCAAAAGTCACTGAAAACAAATAAAAATCAACAATATAATAATTGATAACCCGTTTATAGAGATTCCCAAACTCCATAAGGGCAAAAATTCAATCCACACACGTCACCCAAAAAAAAAAATCAATCCATACATTAGATAAGCTTTTCTTTAAGCATAAATGTAAATATCGTGTAACTTTAATTTTATATCCCTATAACGTTGTATTCTGTTAATTAAGATGCGAAACTGATCGTGCCATGTGTATGTGTATGTGCGTGCGTATTTATACACATATACATGTATTATATAGACACACACATGTATGTCTGTCATCATCGATCGGAGGCATGTCAATGGTGAGTCAGTGACCTTTACTTTGTATAGATTCTCTGGCCCTACCACCTCTAATGAGTTGCAGTAGCCATGGCCACCAGGGAAGACGGCGGCGGCCGCGGTGGCACATTCATCACAGGTTTGGAAGACACCGCCGGCGGAATATGGCTTTCCTCGTACAAGAACTTGTGGACGATCCTTCGGCTTTTCTTCACCACTTGATTCTCCCACGACTCCGTCGATTCCTCTCCTTTATTCCTCATCATGAACGCCTCCGTCGCATCGAGCCGATGCATATTCCGCTTCCATAAGCCGTGAAGCCGATGAATTTTTAGCAGCTGGCGGCTCGCAAGCCGGCAGTTGTTCATCTTCAGCCTACCAATGGCAGCTTCAAGAAGCTTCTTCTTCCTCCTCTCGTCCGTCGTCGACGACGACTCAGCTCTCAGAAACTGGTCCAACTCTGGAACTCCGATTGCTTTTCTTACCCCTTTCGTGTAATCAGCGTAAGGGTCGAACATTTGTCGAACCTCCTCGACCAGACCGGCTTCGACCATCCGGTCGACCCTGTCCGACAAGAAGGAGTGGAGAACCGGGAGCGAGACGTCGACCCAGAGGAAGCAAAACTCAAGCCTGGTTTGAAACTCAGCGTGGTGGTTCACTAAGGCTTCGATGTAGGAATTAGAGCCGCCGGCGATGATGGGAAGGCAATGTCTGTCGACGATGGAATCAACTGCGGAGGAGGCGTGGCGGATGAAGTCGCCGGCGGTGAAGTCGAGGTCGGGATCTGCTACGCCAAGCAAATGGTGAGGAACACCTAGACACTCCTGTTCTGTTACCTTGTTGGTGGTGATATCGAGGCCTTGATAAACTTGCATTTTGTCGGAATTAATGATCTCTGCGGGAGCAAATTGGGTGGCCAGGTCAATGGCAAGCTTGGACTTGCCGGAGCCGGTGGCTCCCATGATGACGACCACCTTCTCCTTACGGTGGCGGTGGAAGAAAGGATCCATACGCAGTCCCCTTTCGAAATTCACAGAAGCTTGCTGTACTTTGCACACTGACACCGAAATGATACTCATCGTCAAAAATTAAACCTGCAACACCGAACAAATTTGATCGATCCTCAGAAACTGTTTTGATAGTGAATGAGAATTATTAAGCATATATATTATGTGTATACAGTTGAAGTGTTGAAGATGATACCTTTAATATGTATGCGAGAAGAGAGAATGCAGAATTGAGGAAGATGGTGAGGAAGAGAGAAATGGGAGGGGGTGTAGGCATAATTGGGACTTCGCGGGCTATTTATACAGTGGTTCTGAAGTTAAGAAATGTAAGGTGGCCACGAACGTAGATACTAAATTCCTATATAGCAGCTAGGGAGCCTATAAAAATAAGATCACTTGTGTATAGCTCATGGCCCTCATATAGTTGCATTTGTACGCACATATAAAATATGTTGAACCAGTTTTAGTACTCATTATCTTGATGAGTACTGTAAATTTATTAGATCTAAATGATTCATATCTAATTTGAGTAGTTTAAATTTAAAATATTTAATTAATTATTTTTAAATAAAAAATTATTTTTGGAAAGAATGATAATTAAGATATTATCTCTATTTTAAATTCTATACATATTAAAATAATTATTTTAGATAAATAAAAATAAAAAAACAAATTAAATTCGGAATAATCAAATGAAATATGAACATTCCTGGTCTGATGGGTTTAGCGTGCTTATCAAAATGATAAGTACCAAAACTGATTCTTAAAATACCTCTCTCACTTTTGTCTTATTCGTCTCCATGCTATTTTTGATTAATTAGTTGTGTAGAAAGAGTAAATAAATATGTAAAAATATTTTTTTTTATGTTGCAGAATGTAAAATCATTTATTCTAAATGTGAAATCACTTAATAATCTCTTAATGAGTTGGATTTAAGGAAACAAATAAGCGAGGTTATAAAGGGAAATGGGAAAAGAAAAGATAAATTAAATACTTTCTACTTGTATATTTCATTTTTTAAAATTCAACTCATAAAAATTTTTCATTCCTAATCAAAGAACTGTATGATTATATATATAGTATGACTCGGCATATATTATAGATAATACGATTTATTATATTCTCTAAAATTTAAAGAAAAACATATAATACATAAATTTATATATAGTATGACTCTGCAAGAGATAGACGCGTATAATCTACTCTAGTTACATGTAAAAATAAAATAAGTAAGAATTGTGAATTTATTAACAATAATATGATTATTTATTTATATTGAATAATTAATTTATTTTAAAAAAATTTATATTTTTTGAAAAAAAATTGTATTCGCATATGCTAGTGCATAGACCAGCTACAATACATATATGATCTAACAACTTAGAATTTATATATTTAAAAGTTACGGTTTAAAAATAATATTGTGTTAAAATTTACAGTGCACTACCTTCCCTGAGAGAGAGAGAGATATATATATATATATATATATCTTTGTGTGTGTGTGTTTTTCGGGGAAAAAAACTATAGATCTTAATGGGTTGCCATTATGGATTTTTAACTAGAATAATGCCAATGTGTGTTTTGAAAAATAATGAACGAATTTTATTGGATATAATTTTTTCGAAGTTATGTTAGTTTAATTGTGATATATAAAAAATGAAGAGAAATTGAGAAATGGGCCACGCGCATGCTTTGAAAGAGCAAGTTGTGTTAGAGGTGGGGCTGGGATACCAACGTAAAAAGCGTCCACGTGTGGAACTCTCGTATATTGCTATGGTTAAGAGTAGGTCAACATGGCCATTGGAAGTCAACATGCCTAGCTCGTTTCTTTGTTATAATTTGTTCAGAATTAAATTTATAAATAATATTGATTCCACCTTTTGTCCGGCAGATCCATGTACTGTTGCCTACAAACTAATAATACTACCTCCAATTCTAAATATAAAAACTAGTTAACTAATTTGAGAAAATTAAAAAAAAGTTAAGTTAGTTATTTGTAATAAATATGTGTTGTCTTTCCTAAAATATCCTTACTAATCAAGTGTATTGGTTAGAACTACTATTGTTAAAAGAACTATCTTAAAAAAAATACATAAATATTAAAGACAAAATGGATTGCGGTCTTATATTTAAGATCAAAATAAAAGTCAAATAAGGTTTATATTAAGGATCGGAAGTAGTACTGTATATAACTACATATAAAGAAGTAGTTGGGCAAACTAGACACTGATATTACATATACAGCTGGATAATAAAGTTAATCTTATTGTACATATGTGTGTTTTGACCTTTCAAGAAAATGTCATTGTTATATGTAGATTTTATTTGAAAAAATATCAAAAAATACCTCTAAAATTTTAAAATTTCAAATCAAGAATAATTATACAACTTTTCAAATGTTGTTAATTGTTATTAAAGTGCAGCAAACTAGACTAATTTGAAATTTTAAAATTTAAACTTTTTTTATTCTCTCATTTTATTTTGTAGAGCGATTATACCTCAATATTCTTTTCAGGATTAATATAATTTTTTGTAACTCATAAATTTATTCTTATTTTGGTTCTAGTTTTTCAAATTTTAAACTATAGATTTTTTATAAGGAACTAAAATCTATAGTTTAAAATTTGAGTAATTAAAACCAAATTGACAGCAAATTTAAGGAGAAAAAATTGTATTAACCTTTTTTTAACTATAATTTCCAAGTTTAAACGGGGCATTTGCAAGTCATTACAGCCCTCCTCTTTTACCGTATACTCTCCTCTCAAGAGATACCATTTACATTAAATAAATGCCAGAAGAGAAAGACTAGCTAACTAAAGTTGTTTAACACATAGTTGACTCGTTAATTACAAAATTACCATATTAAGAACATCACAGAGACAGCTAATTAACATGAAAAACTTGAAGTTTATGTATATGACAATTATCACATTAAGAATATAACAAAATGAAAAGTGCAAGCGAATGAACCACGATTAACAAATTAATCACTCTAATTGAAGGTTAAGCAAAAATTTAGCTAGTTATTACTTCCTCCGATCTTTAATACAAGATCCAGTTGATTAATTTTGAGAGATTAATTAAGAAAATTAGTTAAATTACTCATTTGTTATAAATATGCATTATTTTTCCTAAAATACCCTTACTAACCATATATATTAGCTGGAATTACCATTTGATAAAACATTTAACATATCCAACTACTATAAGGACTATTTTAGAAAAAATGAATAAGTATGAAAGACAAAGTGGATTGATGTCTTATATTTAGAACCAAACTGAAAGTCAAATAAACTCTTACATTAAGGACCGAAAGCCGTTAGTATATAATTGTTTCTTTCAGTTCCATATATCCTTTTATGCTTAGACTTCAAGTATCTATAATCCAAGTATCTATAATCTTTATGATCTGATCTTAACTCTACCTTGGGAGTAAATAGAATATATCTGTTGTCAAAAGAAGTAGAATATATTTGAAAAACTTATGGAGCCACTTTTTGTATAAGTTTCCTTCCAACACCTTTTCAATCTATGCAATTAACACTAATTTTTCAAAAGCTATCTAATTAGGTTGTACTTGAAGATTTTAAAGAGCTAATATAACTCCACATAGTTAATCAACATTGGGTTATTCAAACAAAATTAATGAATTATATACGTTACGTTACATAGAATTTGAGAAAAGAATTGCACTAGTCATAACTTATGAATATATAAAATAAATTATTATTAGTGTCTATTGACATAATGTGATGCAAATCCTTGCCTATAAAACTATCTCAAACATCAATATTGATATAATTAATGCGTCAATATTAGTGTGTACATAACAATTTAGGTTAATGTAAATAATTGAATTTATCATAAATAAACAAAATTATATATCTTGCTTCAGATCCCCTCCTTCTCTCTCTCTCTCTCTCTCACTCACCCACACACACACAAATTATGATCACTGGGTTGAATGAGATTCCCTCATTTGACCTCATTAGTCTATTCCTTAAATATATGCTTTTGTTAAGTAAGACTATATTTTATGCCCATGAATGATATATATATTAAATGCATCCCAATCATTTAAATATTTTGCCATTAGCATCACCTTACTTTAGTACTCTAATGGTATTAATGATTCAATTTGAGTATTCTTCTTAATTATAATATGAAATACGGATTGCTTTCGGTACATGTTTATTAATTAGTAAATCAAAGGTGATTAAGTAGCTTCATTCACTTTTATAGAATTCCATACTTAGCTTGTATGGGCAAGTTGCATGGACCCCTTTTGTACTACTCCCTCCGTTCCTTATTATAAGAGACATTTGATGCTTATGGCATGTTCCTATATATAAAAGACACTTAAAAGTTGTCTCTACTTTTTTGTGTTGATTTCCTATTTTACCCATATTTATTGTCTCCAATTCACACTCTCTCTCCTTCCCACTTCTCTTTCTTTTAATAAATTACCATTGTTCTCTCTCCTTATTAATAAGGGCATTTTTGAAAAAAAAATTATACTTTTTACATATTAATTGTTCTTAACTAATTTTAACTATTTTTTTGATCAACGTAATTCGGTTATTCGTCTCTTATAATAAGGAACGGAGGGAGTATTAATTAATGGAGCACTCAATTTAACATCATTTTGAAATATTAAATGATAAAAAAAACAAAGTATACTACACTAGAGATTGTCCCCATCTTAACACACTTGTAAGCACTTGATCTCCATTACTAAGCTTAAATTATTTTTTTAAAAAATAAACATCTCTAGTAAATATTATATTATGGGGTTCACCGTGCACTATATATATATGATCAAAAGGAAAGCACTAAACCAAAAATAATGGTGACGATATAGCATGTTAATTATAATCATTAGAAGGAAATAATTTACATTATCTAGTGGTACCAACTTGTTAAATATAATTGAGCTTTGTGGGAACGATTGTGGTGGAACTATAACATATTAATTGTCAAACTCAGCTGAGAATTTCGTTGAAATTAAAGCAGATGGTCGTATATAAATAAATAAGAGTTTGTTGTTTTCTTAATTATAACAATTAATGATCGTGGTGTTTATTGTGCGCGGCGAAGTTCACAAATCTTGCTTTCTTCCTCATCATTTTCAAAATGGTAGTGGCACAAGATATCTTGTGCGTGTGGCGAGGAGATAAAAAGGACACTATTAATAATGATCTCTCTCTCTCTCTCTCACACACACACACACTACACACACACACACACATATAGACACACACACACACAAACATACGCATATATATTATACCACTCCGGTCCTTGTTATGAGCCACTTGCAAAAGAAATTTTTAGTGCCAAATATAAGTCATCACTTGCAAGATACTCTTCCGATCCTTAATATAGGACCTAATTGTTAAGTTAATTTTGATCCTAAATATAAGATCTCTTTCTTATATTTATCATTTTTTTTTCTAAATTATCCCTATAGATACTCCCCCAATCATAATCAAATAAGTGAGGGAGGGAGGATATTAAGAAGGATTATTATGGTGTTTAAAAAAAAGTCATATTTCTTACAATTAACTAACTTACCTAACTTCTTTAATTTTATTAAATTAGTTAAATAGGCATTATATCAATAATCAGATGAGTATTTAATATTTTTTTAATTGTATCTTTGTTTAATTCTTATTGAAAAGAGAGAAAGAATGAGAGAGATGCTAGAATGCTTCATAAATACAGAGAAAGTAACAAACTTTAGTAATGATAAATTTGAAAAATTTTATCAATATAATGATGCATTTCTTGGTATGCGAGATTAAGTTACAAGTGACTTATAATAATGATTGACTGGTATACGTATATTTCTATTATCTCATTTATAATTCAATTTCAATATATTTTACCAAAATAAAAAAAAAACCTTAAACCTTATTAATCTTATTTCATTTTTTATACTAAAAAGCTTAGGTGAGTTAGTAGCCTTAGGATCTTACCAGAGCTAGAATATGCCTTCAGACTCAAAGATCACTATCAAAGCCTCAAAGGTATGTACCAACAAAATCTTCAAATGGACAGTGAAATTGAGCTCACAATCTTGTGGGTTATTAAATTTATTTTGAAATTTAATACATTTTTAACTTTACTTTTATTTAATATATTTTTTTAATAACCATCTAAAATTGTATACTTATATAAAAAATTAAACGATATATGTGACTTATAAATAAAATTAAAAAATATTCTCTCTTTAACTTACAAATAGGATTCAAGTATACATATTGGCTACATCCCCACACACCCATATATATAATATTGGTTCGATATATTTATATTTACATATATGTATATATGTCTGTGTATGTACACAAGACGCGTTACACAGGGGTGTCACGCCAGAACCCTTTTGGTTGTCCTCTCCACTGGTTTGAAAAAACATTCAAACT
Organism: Neltuma alba; assembly: GCF_004799145.2. Taxonomy (NCBI): domain Eukaryota; kingdom Viridiplantae; phylum Streptophyta; class Magnoliopsida; order Fabales; family Fabaceae; genus Neltuma; species Neltuma alba. The sequence goes on along the minus strand of NW_021636525.1, from coordinate 79,935 downwards.
CATCATATCATCTCATCACAATGAAGTAATCATTAATTCTTCAAACTTCACTTTGCATATTAATATTCAAAGTCACCAACACTACTATCAATCAATCGTGAATCTTTAAACTTTAATACAAGCCTGAAAATTTAAAGATATATTCTATATACCTCTCATTCTGAGTTTTATTATGCCAATTTAATAACCACAAAACTGACATGATATAATATCAATTTAAGCAAACAAAGTTGATGTGATGGAAGGGCAATGATAGAATCAATGATGAGATTTGAGGAAGAGATAAATCTACTTTATCATATATATCAGATAGTTGAATTTTGTTGAAATCCCAGTTCACTAATCTAACTTAACAGTCACTGTCACTAACACTGAAGCAACATAAACTTCTCTTGTCAATGATGAAAATCATGAGAAATACAGAAAGAAATTATCTTATATTTTTGTCCGTGAATATGTTGTTCTTGAGAAATTAAAATTAGTGTTTTCTGCTAAGGAGTGGTCTATTACTTATCTTACTCATATTAGACTATACGTTTTTGTTACTTTATAGCACAATTTAACGGGTGTGTCCTTATATATATAAATATAAATATATATATATATAAATATATATATATATATAAGTCTTTTGAAACCAGTACAATTACGCCAGTACCAGGCTGGATTATCAAAGATATGATGATAACCATAAAGGATTGATGAGCCACCCGTGCGCGAGAACCCATCATATTCGAATGGCTTTTTGAAGAGGCCATATTAGTTGACCGTAATAAATTAGTAGTTAATCAACTCATAGATAATAATAATCATTATTATAATTATAATTATCATTGTTAAAGTTTTGCTTCTTGATTTTTGAGCCACTTTCTGTTGACTCCAGAACGAACGACCCCACCATTAAATAGCTACTCATTTAGTCTTATTTATACGGGAGAGAGAGAAGATTTTTTTGTCTTATTTATAAGTCACTTTATTAAATTTTTATTATAAATGTACTATATTGTCTTTCATTTATTATAGTGTAAATAGATATTTTTAAAAAATTATATATATTAAATAAGGTAAAGTTAAAAAATTGTTATATTTTAATAAAGAGTTAATGCAGTTTAAGTTTTTTTTTTGTCTGTATGAAATATGTTAGAAGTGTCTTATAAATAGGATTAGAGGAGTATAAACGTAAACTCAAGGCACTACATCATAGCTAGCTAGAAGTGTGTGTATGTGCCCGACATTTAATTCTTAATATAAAAGTTAATTTGATATTTAATTTAATTCTAAATATAAATTTTTTATTTATTTTGTTTTTTATATTTATCTATTTTTTCCAATATAATCCTTGTAGTAATTGTACATGTTAAAAATTTCATCAAATGATAGTTCTAATTAATACATATGACTAGTAAGAGTATTTTAGAAAAGATAATATCTATTTATTACAAATAACTAATTTAATCAATTTTCTTAATCTATTCAGATTAGTTAACTTGTTCATTAAGAACTGGAATAGTATAATAGAAAGTATGTGTGGCTCGATCACACAAAAAATAAAAATACGTATAGAAAGAAAACTTAGGGAGCTAGTTGTCGTTTTTGTTTCAGCCGCAAATTGAATTGGTGATTTGTAAAGGACAGAATAATAGTTTTGTTAAATTAATATCAAAGGAGAATTATCATATGTCAGTATGAGAACATGCATGGAAGATTTTCTGGAGAATGTTAATGACTTGGCTGGTTTTATACTGCTACAAAGATCACAAGTAATTCAGTTTGTTATATGTGGTTCATGAGCCCTGTTTATTGTAAGGATTGAGGATATATCTGGATTACATTTATAAATCACTCTCAATGTTTTATCAGAATTAAAAAAATCTTAAAACTTAATAATTCTATCTAAATATTTGATAATTTCTTACTTTTATCCTTATAAAACATGCATATTCTAAAAATAAAATAATGAAAATCTTAGATATTGGCAACATTTAACGAGGTAAAGAGAAGCTTTCGTGATAAAAAATCAATACTAAGTCTTATAATTAAGACAAAAGAAATCTTTTTCTCTTACCTTACAAATAAGGCCTGGAAAGAGAGTGTGTAAACATACATATAATTGGTGTTTTATATATATCACAAATCGTGCAGTTCAAAGACTAGGGATATTAAGAGGAGCTATGTTATCAATAACTTGTAAATAAGTGTGATTTTTAGTGTTTTTAAATTCTGACTCTTGAATTTTGTGTTAAGTTCCTTTCATCCCTTTTTACTTAACTTCGTTTCAATTTTTTCTTTTAATATTTATACTCCTTGGTTTTGTTCAGTTTCAAATCAATCTATCGTGTGCCACCTTTTAATTATGCTTTGTTTTACTTTATTTTTATTTAATTTCATCCTAATACAAGCTTATCATTTATTTTTTGGTTCAGCTTTATTAATTTAGTTAACACAAATAATAATTTTATTTTACAAATTATTTATTTATACTTTAATTATAATAATTATTTTCTCAAATGATTTTAATTTGAAGGTTGAATGAAATATATATTTGACTAATTTTTTTAAAAATAATTATTAGAATAACAGAAAATATAATTTAGAAAAAAGTAAACACAATGTAAAATCAAGGAAAAAATTGCAACCGAATAAAAATATGTGAAATTTGAAGCTAAATATGGGGTTGGAATTAAAAACAAATTAAGAAATAAAAGTGAAATTACAATAAAGCAAATGATAGATCGGAACTAAATAAAAGTTAAAGAATCAAAATGAAATATAAAATAAAATCAAGGTGTTTTGGCCCTATTCTTCTTTTTCTATGATAGGCATGCATAACCCGCTCTGAGGGAATTTTTTAAAAAAATTGTTTTTCTCTTCGCAGCTTTAAATTAATTGTTATAATTAAAGGAACTGTGGGTAGCCCGCAAAAGTCAAATCTATTGTTTTAAGAATATAATATTACGAGCATTGTGAAGTTAAAGTATGCTGTAAGCACTTCATCCTCAACCAGGACATAATTTATGCTATTTATTTATATTAAAAAAATAAATTGCGTGGGCAATCATACTTGATGCTGTCAAATCAACAAAAGGGCCTCAGGGCTCAACCTTAAAAAATGTATTATGAATTAATGTCTCATTAAATAGTGTATAGATGTGTTTTTTTGGAGTTTCTCTTCCTCTTTTTCAAGTAACTCTTACTACTATTAATTCACTAATATTTCATTAATCTTCTTTTTTCGATGAGTATTTCATTAATCTTCTACATCCTGCTCACATTTATAATTTTATTTTATTTTTTTAGTAAAAAGGATGCATATATTCAAAATGTACAAAAGATTACAAAAGCACTATCCCTCCATTTATGAATTCTATTGGAGAGAATTTCAATTAAATTTAAGTAAAATATTAAAATTCGCATTCAGACTTACGTTTTTAGCAAATTCTTAAACAAGTTAAACGTCCTAATACGGCGCAAAAAATGAATGACATGCAAATCCCAAGATTTTTCATTGTCAAAAGTGAGGAAAAAAAAAAGTTATGCACAAAATATCTTTCCTTAGTGAACAATATAGCTCAAATGAAATTTCGAAGGATGGATATGTCGTAAATATAAAACACTTGATATGTGAATTTTGAAAAATGAGTCGTAAGTTATACGAAGATGTCTACTTATGAAATATGTTATTAACTCAACTTAATTTTACATTATATCTAGAAATAGATTTTGTCATTTGTTTAATATTTACCTTGTCTTTAATTAAAATTTTTAAATATGCTATGTCATTGATGGAGTAAGGGCATTTTCTTTGATCCTTTTTCTTTATTTTAACAATTATAACCTTGTAACTTTTGTGTGCATTTTGCAAACTCACGCACTTATTTTTAGAAGGGCCGAATTTATTATGCAGACCAAGTGACTTGACTTGAAATTGACTCAAACATTTGGATGATGACTGATTTTTTTTCCCAATAACAACAACAACAATAATAGTAAGATGGAAAAATGACACACACAAAAAAAAAAAAGAAGTGTCAAAATACCAAATCTCAAAATGAGCACCTAACATTTGCTAATAACAAAGAAGGCGAAATAAAACCAAAATAACATTTGGAAATTTTTAAAAAATGACAAAAATGCCTTTTTTTTTTTTGGTTTAAGTTTTAAACCCCTCACCAAAGACCTCAGTGGTGGCAGGCGACTAGCCAGCAGCACCTGCAAGAGGAATTTTGTTTTGGGAGAGTAGCGTCCACAAGGCCTCCTCTGAGGGATATTGAAAACTTTTTATATAAAAAAAAGAATATTTTTGTCATTTTCTTGGATTTTTAAACGTTATTTTTTAGGTTTATTTTCCTCTTTTTCGTGCTATTAGTAAGTGTTAGGTGTCCATTTTAGAATTTGATATTTTCACATTTCTTTTTATGTTCTTTGCCCTGACAAGATCAGCATGTCTACATTTGTTGAAGCATATATGGGGGCAAACAGGCTAGGTTTAACTTTGAAAAGCTCATCAAACCAATGAAACCAGCCATGAGACGAGATAACGTTGACAAATAACACTGTCTCGCTAGCTACTTGGAATCGTAAGACGTCTTTCAATTATCCTCAAACCCCACAATCTGTAATGTATATGTGTGCGTATGTTTAATTATTACTATTTATTTTTAATTTAATCTTTCAGAATATATATATATATATACTCCTCCGGTCCTAATTATAAGACCCAATTGACTTATTTGAGGAGATTAAGGAAGTAAGTTAAGTTGGTTATTTATAATAAATAAGTGTTGTCATTCCTAAAATATCCTTGCTAATTAAGTATATTGGCTAAAACTATCATTATTAGAAGGATTATATTGGAAAAAAATACATAAATATAAGAGACAAAATGGATTGGGGTCTTATAATTAGGACCAAATAAAAAGTCAAATGGGGTCTTATAATAAGGACCGGAGGAGTATATATATATACCCATTTTCCTAGCTTTTGGCCTGCAGTACGCATGCCTTAATTTGTTCATATGATTGATTAATTGGTAATTGTGCATGTTCGTGGCTACATGATATGCATGCCTTTGTTTCAGCTAATCACAATTAGCAGGCCTTAATTACTTTTATTTATTTATTTCCTCATTTTAAAATTATATGTCTCTTCAAACACAAACATGTTCCCCTTTCGGAGAAATCCAAGCCTTTCCCGGCCAGCAATCTTTTGGTATATATCCTCTATGTGTGTGTGTGTGTGCTTGCTTGGTGACTCTCCATAACATACGACCATTGAATTTACACACACACACACACACAGAGACACACACACACATGCTTGGTGACTCTCCATAACATATGACCATTGAATTTACAAACACACGCACACACGCTTGGTGACTCTTCACAATATATGACCATTGATTATTTTTAATTTCATATATATATAGAGAGAGAGAGAGAGACACACACACAAACTCATATACTCATATCTATGTTGGAGAGGTCATGGGGTCTGCCATCAAAATCAATGTCTCTTTCTGCATTGCTATTCAGTTGACTTCAATTAATTTTCCTTTATCTAGCTGGTCTCATTCTTTTAGAAATCAATATATATATATATATATATATATAGAGGTCAACGAATGCAAACTTAGAAGTTTTTATTTATTTTTTAATTATTAGATTAAAATGCCAAGTAGATAATCAGGATCAAATGAAGGTATAATTTCTCTGATGTGATTTTTCATTCATAATACTTAAAATCGTAAACTTGTTTAAAGATAATTGAGTTCCTTCTAACAATCTAATCGTTATTGATAAATGTAAGAAATTTTTTCCTGTCCGATTTTAGCAGAGGCAAGAATTTTGGAGTGTAAAAGGCCAAGGCATATTTTGTAGGATAGAATATTTTCGAAGGAAATGGAATTGGAGAGGGAGTGGAAAATAAAGATGATTTTTGAACTAAAATTATGTTTGATAAGTAGGAAAAAAGTTATGATTTTTTTTTTGGTGTATTGAAAATTTGATATGAACCAATCAAGCAATAAAAAGAACAAGTTAAAGTGATCAAATGACATGGATATTTTTAATCAAAATATCCATGCTGCGTCTTCAAAATCGCGAATGTGATTTCACCGCAAATATTTTGAAGATAAATAGCATTTAAATATTTATTCAAAATCATACTCATTTAACGTGGGTATAATATTTTATAATTCAAGGTAAATTTGGTGATAGATTTTTTGTTTTATGGGATGTTTGGGAGGTCCAGGAAACACTTGTAAAAAGTAACGCAAGTCGAAACAAAACTCTCATGACATATTTATTTTGAATTATGTAAAATTACTTTTAAAATTATAATTTAATTTTCATCCAAACTACTCTTCCGGTCCTAATTATAAGACCCAATTGACTTATTTGAGGAGATTAAGGAAGTAAGTTAAGTTGGTTATTTATAATAAATAAGTGTTGACATTCCTAAAATATCCTTGCTAATTAAGTATATTGGCTAAAACTATCATTATTAGAAGGATTATCTTGGAAAAAAATACATAAATATAAGAGACAAAATGGATTGGGTCTTATAATTAGGACTAAATAAAAAGTTAAATTAGGTCTTATAATAAGGACCGGAGGAGTATTAAGATATGCAGAAGTTTGGGCCATGCTTTGGGCCTCAAGAGAACCTGGGATATGAAATAGCAATGGATTGTCATCAAAACTAATTGGTAGAGAGCTTGTGGACACTCTCACTACGGGCTGGCATGATGATCATCCAGAAGGAGGGCTGCTCGTTGAGATTCAAGGGTGGCTAGCAAAAGAATGGGAGGTGAGCGTGTCTTGGCACGGACGTGATGTGAACTGCTAAAGAGTCTCTCCATTTCTCTTCTTCTCCATTTTCATCTACTTCCTATCCCAATCATTAAGATCGCCAGTTTAACAGTACATTTTATTTATAATTTTATAAATATAAAATCTGAACCGTTAAGATCTCAATTTTATAGCTGAGATGAGAAGTGAATAGAAATAGAGGAAAAATGAAGTAGAGACACCCCTAGCCCGATTGAACGTGATGGCTGACTTTTTGGGCAAAACTTCTGTGAGTGCTGTTTCTTAACTCTCCTCCTGATTTTGTTAATTTTCATGTGTCTGACTTAGCACAATAGTTTTTCCTTTTGCTTGTAACCACAAAAAAAAAGGCCTCTCTATTTTACAGGAAAGTATTACTTGCTATGTAGTCTAAATAAAATAATGGGTATAACTACTAAATATATCATGATATAGTTGATCTCCCTAAAAAATTTGATTTTCTTTAAAATTTTTCTCATCTATACCAAATAAAAGCTGAAACCCCTCCCCCCTCAAAAAAAAAAAAAAACCAGAAGAGGGATTAAAACGGGAATTAAATCAGAAATTAGATTGGGAGAATTCAGAACGGGGTTGATTTTTTTTGGGGCCGAAAGGTAAGCTTGACTGGGTTACACCCTTATAACACAGCCCATGTGCTTTCTTGGGACGTACGCCGGTCCATGATTGAGGCCTATAAACCTTGCTTTGACTCGTTTTATTTATTTTTGCTAAACATACATATTGTTTTTTTCACAAACAATTTTGTTCGAGTTACTGTCATATTAGATGGGTATTTTTTATGAGGGGAATTCGAACATTAATTAACTACACTGTAAGAAACTGATGGAGTGTTTGAATGGAAACTAAACTATGATTTTAAAAGTACTTTTACAATTTACAAAATAAATATGTGAAGGATTTGTCTCGTTTTATGAAACAATATTTTTTAAAAGTGATTTTGAGGGATGCCAAACACTCCTGTCCTTTCTACTAAATTTAGCTTCCTTCGCCGACTCACTTTACTTTTTTGGTCGAGCCTAAGGTATTTATCTTTGATAGCAGTGATTAAGGTCCTTGTACCGAAGATTTTCTGAAGAGCTTTAGTGCCGATCATGAGATCTTCTCCTTACCCCCCCCCCCCCCCGCCTACTCATTTTGTTGTATTCATACAAATATTTCTTTCCCTCCAGCCCAACTTTCTTGCCCCAAAGCATACCATTTATGAAAATTTGCATGAACCATAAATGGCCAGAATTCAAATTTGTTTAGTTCATTTTCATCGTTTGCGCCAATTTTTATTTGCTCTTTGCAATCATCATTGACCGAGCATATCAGTACTCAGTAGTAAAATTTGCGTGAACCACGAGAAAAATTTTGCTCTAACTTTTTTATATGGGATTTTCCCTTTAAAATGTAAGACTGAAAAATCCTCAAATTTTACCAAGAGAAAAGGTGAAGAAGCTTACCAGCGTTGTGGAAGGCTGGGAGCACAAAAAACTGAAAAAGGGTTTTGGTGAGAGATTTTTAGCCACTGGGGTCTGGAGTACTGGACTGTTGTGGCCGGTTTTCAAATGCCATAACATCATATTGAAGATTTTAGGCTACGAGCGACGTCGAAAACGTCGGAACCGTTTAGGTTTTGGGGGATTCGGTGTTTTGAGCCACACTCCTGTGTGGGTTGGCTGGAAAAGATTAAAAATGGCACTCCTGCAAAATTCACAAGTTGTGTTTCCCAAATGTTTCGCCATTTCAAAACCATCAACCCCCAACTCTCTATTTCTAAAACTGTCACTGTGTCCGATGTTTCCTTCACTATCAACGTCAATTCCTGCCTTATTCCCCACTCTTCGCCGCGACCCATTTTCATTCGTTCGCTGCAGCTGCAACTTCGGCTCCAATTCTTCTGCGGAATTCAACATTTCTTCTCCAGCCAAAGTCTTCATTAAAGGTAACCCTTTGTTTATTTTAATGGGAATCCGCTTTTGATACGGAATATTGAAGACACAAGAACAGGGATTAGAAATGGCAAGGCACTTCAAAGTTCTTGAATGGACGTTGGTCTTGTTGCAGTTGTTGGGACCTAACTTTAAATCTGCTTCTCTGTTTTCATCGCATAAAGTTCACAAACTATATTAGCCGGTCAGAAATCAGAATGATTTCCTAGTAGTACTTCCTTGAAGTAGCACATGTGAGCGTTGCGCACGTTTCTACCTAGAAATGCAAAGGGATAATTCTGAATCTGGTGGCTAAATACTGCTCTTTTCTTAGGAACTCAAAGCTACATGGTACCATTTCTCAATTCTGCTACTCTAATGGACTGTGCCATGTGTGAGAACGATCTTGCATGTCTGTTGTTACATTAATGATGTTTTAAAAGATTGAAAAGAATGAGCACTGCCCTGTTTCAACTCGAATACATACGAGATTGATGTGTTAACCCGTCTGATATGAAAGAATGGAGCCAACAGGGAAAGAAAGTCAGAGTGTAGGAAAAGAAAAAAATTCTGTTAACTTAACTGTCAACCTGTGATAGCCAGAGGTCACAACTTACTCAAACTACTTGACAGAGCTCACATATACTTACCATATTACCTACAGTAGCTACATGTCTGTGGTCTATAACTAAATCTAATCGTTTTTAGTTAGGAGGCGTGAAAGATTTGCCTTATTGAAGTTTTCTGTATCCATATGCATGCAGCGATAAGTCATTTTAGTACTGAAGTCTTGAGGGTGGGACAATGCAGGGCTTCCTCTGTCAACTTCTGGAGGACGCTTGGTTAAGGCATTTTCAGAGTTTGGTGAAGTTAGTCAAGGTGATAACATCTTTTGCTGGCATGCTTTATAGGCTGTAAACTTTGTGATGAAGCCTCTATTGGATGATTACTTCTAAAGTTATGTTGGCTTCAGATATATAATGCTTACCAAATTTTTGACTTTTAATGTTTGGACTTTGGAAGTCCTACTATATAATTTGGATTGAGATGAATGGTGAAGAGAGGGAAAGAAAGGTTTGATTTAAAGGGTATTTAAATTCTTCCTTCTGTTCTCTTCTCCATCCATGTCAATTCAAACATACCTTAAAGATCCTAAGGATCTACAGGCCAAGAATTATTTTCCATTATCAAAATCACTTTTTGCCTCCAGTCTATATGCCAAGCCAAGAGTGGAGCTTCATTTGAATTCATTGCTGTTCTGATGTCGTTGTTATAGAGCACAATGTTGAGAACTGTGTGTTCAATGTATACCGTTTATTATCATATTGCAGTTAAGCTGCTCATGGATAAAGAATCTGGGCAGTTCCTAGGTATTGCATACATTTGGTTTGCGAAGGAAGAGTCTGCACAATTGGCTGTGGAAAAGATGAATGGGAAGGTACAATGCATCTTACCAACTCTTGTTATCTGAAATGGGCTCGTTTGGTATGGAGAATACAATGGAATGGAACAAAAAGTAATTGTGTGTATGAAAAATATATATGTGGATAATAAGAATATAATGGAGATTGTACGTCTCATGCTTAAAGGAAAGAAAAAAGAATTCTTTCCTGCTTGTACTAACCAAACAGCATCATGTTGTGGTACAGTTCTTCGATGGCAGGTTTATTGACGTCAGAATTTTGAAGGCTGGATCATCAAAAAATCGGAGGAACACAGCTCCATACAAGTTTTGATGTTGTGGACTACATTTCTATGCCAAAGAGTAAGTGTAAATGATTTGTGAAGAACAGATTTAGTTTGTGAGGCCAATTTTTAGCTTTTGCACTGTGGTGTATTGTTTGATATTAGGCACTTTTAGTCTTGATGTAATCTTGTCTGATCATTGGAATAGATATTAATTAGAACAGTAAAAGAATGAAAATTGGTACAATATATACTTCATGTTTGTTGTATGACCTTTTATATAATTTATTTTCAGGAACTCAATGAGTCCATTTTCTTATAACAATTATACATCCGGTCCTCAAAATATCTGATGTGACAATCGTATGTGGGAGAATTCCGCTCAAGTCTCCTAGAAGAAGGTTTTTGATGCTTAAATCTCCCGAGATGCTGAAATTTCATTGCAGTGCTTTTGTTCTTAACTGAATATTTTTTTGTATGGTCATTTACCAGATTACTCAATCTGAAAACAAAAAGAAGCCCCTCAAGCCCTCCCTTACTTAGAATGACCTCACTCAAGTTCCCTACTTCACTTCTTCTTCTTCTTTTTCCTGTTGTTGCTGCCGGAGTCCCTAATCATGAGCTCAGGCTTAGCAACGGCTTTCCATTGATTAACAAGCAAGGTATTGAAAATCGGATTATTCAATAAATCACTTGAGGTAATAGTTTAATAGTTAATAGTCTAATTGTGATTGAACTGGGCTTAATCCAATCATGATTAAAATAATATAATTAAAATAAAATATATAAAAATATTCACATATGATCTTGAAAAAGTGTAATATTTAAATAAGAAGGTATTAATCTAGAAGTAAATGGATTACTGGCCAAAAAAATGGAATATTAATATACAAACCACACATAATTCATCAAAATAGGATTACTGAAGCAATTATTTGATGGACTGCTACTTTTCTTTGAGAGAAAAAAAAACTCAAATTGACATTTCAGACTCAGTGTATGGGGGGAAAAAAAAAGTCAACTCAATTGTGTACGAGGCACGAGCTCTTGGGCTGAGTTGCTGGGAGACTGGTTCATTGCTCTGCCTGACTAACTGACTGGAGTCGGGTTTTAATATAACATTAATTTGTCATCCTTAATTGAAGGCAAACCTTCATTTCTTAATTGAAGCCATTCCTCTGGTTCATTTGTTGTCTGAATTAATGAGCTAAATAAATTATTTCGTAAAAAAAAAAGTTTGCTGGTTTATTAAAATACTTCCTTTCATAATTTGTATTGAAAATTATATTTATTGGTATAAAGTATAAATTCTTGTTTAATATATGTAATTAATAGGAATAATTTGGCGAAGGGAAAAATATGAATTTAAGAGATAAAAATAAATTTTTTAACTAATTCCTCTAGGAAATCAAAATTTGTAGGATTAACAAAGTTTATGTAAATGGAGAAACGCACGTACTATAGCCTGTAAGAGGTGGAAATGTAAATGTAATTGAAGCCTAAGCTGAGTTGAGATGAGAATAGAAGAAAGAGGAGAAACAAGCCACTATTTTCTATTATTAATATCTGAAATGCTTAATTAATTTGAATAGATTAAGTCAAATAAATTAGTTAAATACTACCTCAGGTCCTTAATATAAAACTTTGTTTGACTTTTATTTTGGTTTTAAATACTACCTCCGGTCCTTATTATAAGACCCCATTTGACTTTTATTTGGTCCTAATTATAAGACCCCAATCCATTTTGTCTCTCATATTATGCATTTTTTTCCAAGATAATCCTTCTAATAATGATAGTTCTAGCCAATTACTTAATTAGCAAGGATATTTTAGGAATGACAACATTTATTTATTACAAATAACTAACTTAATTTACTTCCTTAATCTCCTCAAATAAGTCAACTGGGTCTTATAATTAGGACCGGAGGTAGTATAAGATTCCAATCTATTTTGTCTCTTATATTTATCTATTTTTTCCAAAGATAATCCTTCTAATAATGATGGTTCTAACTAAGAAATTTGATTAGCAAGAATATTTTAGGAAAGACAACACTTATTAATTACAAATAACTAACTTAACTTATTTTCTCAATCTACTCAAACTAGTCAACTAACTCTTATATTTAGGACCGGAGGTAATACAATAAATGCAATATAATATCTCTAAAATATTTTTTATATAATGTTAAATTAAATACCAATTTATAAGTTCAATAAATTTGTTTGAAAAAACTGATAAATATGATAAATAAAATAATGTAAAATAAAAAAGAGAGAAGTAAAGAGATAGAAGAAAAGGGAGAGATGAGGCAGAGAATAGAGGAGCACGTAAGGGAGGCCGGAGGAGAAAGAAAATAATTAGAATTTGTATCCCAATTTAATCTGTTATTAAATGAAAATCCGAAAACTACTTATAGTAACAATAACAATAAAAATGAGAATAACCACAACAAATAACAACTAAATCTGTCCTAAAATAATGATAAATCCAAATGTCCTAGAAATATAGTTAAACCGTAATTATTTTTTATCCCATATTCTATCATAAAGTGTATTAAGGTTTTATATTTTAAACTAAAACTCCTTTCTAGCGGACTCATATGTCAAGTATTAAAGGAAAGAATGAGATTAAGAAAAATATAATCGAACATGCAAATAAATGAAAAAAATAGAATCGACCCGTATTCTCATATGAATGTTTTTTTTATTAAGTTCATTAAGTGTTCTTTTCGATTTTTTTTACCACTTTTATAGGGTAAGTGTCTACTCTATCATACTCACTATCCTCTCAAATGTCCTGCTTTATTTATTATGAATATTATATATTTTTTTGTATATTCTATATTAATGACGCAATATATTCTATATTTTATTTGGGTCGGAATTGGGACAAAAAGTACTCCGTGAGTAATGGTGATAGTAATAAGCGACGTGTTTGAAGGAGACGATGCCGTTCCCACCTCCTTGCTTCCTGTAACCATGGTGCCGCTGCTCCAAAACCAATTACCACATATGCTCCTCTAACTTCTCCCCTCGTGAACAAGTCGACGACCATCACAAGGAACAAGAAGAAGACGAAGAAGACGCAACAAGTGAAGAACACGATGCATGTGCTGAATGCGGTGATTTTAGGCGCGAAATCCATACCTTTTGGATCCTTCTGGTGGTTCATCTATGCCGGTTTCTCCTGTTTCCTCGTCCTCTTCGCCGGCATCATGTCCGGCCTCACCCTCGGTCTCATGTCTCTCAGCGTCGTCGACCTTGAGATTCTTCAGCGCAGCGGTACTCCCGCTGAGAAAATGCAAGCAGGTCGGTCGTCATTTTCCCCTTTCTTCTTCCATCCCATTTTCCGGATCATATAGTTTCTGATGCTTGATGTGTTTTTGTCTTTTTCAATATGGTTTCTTTCTTAAATTTAAGGTTGTCCAGATCATCAGTCCTTTGTTAAGATTTGTTGATTTTTTTTTTTTTTATATTTTTATTCTTATATACTTAGCCGCGATCCTTCCTGTGGTTCAAAAGCAACACCAGCTTCTTGTAACCCTGCTGCTTTGCAATGCTGCAGCCATGGAGGTAATTCAATCACAATGTTATGGTTGCGTGATTTCTCTTGTTTTAGGCGTTGGGAAAAGTTGTTAAGTATGAAACTGATGTTAGAACTCCGTAGCTTAGCATCTGTCTCGAGCCAATTATTATGCTCATAATTTAGATCTATGTTCTTCTATGTGCTTCTGCATATAATTTGTTTGATACCGACTGCTCTTTGCTTTTAATGCAAACAGTTATTGACTTCTTGGATCTTGAAAGGGTATTATGTTTAGGAAAAGTTTATGTAATCCCATTGCACCGGCATTTTCAAAATTATGTTTGAAAATCACCCAGATAGCTGAGTGCTTTTGAGATGTCAGATAGGTATTGCTGAGTAATTTATTGTGCATTTATTTCTGATTTATATATCCTACCTAATTTTCAAGCAACTGTAAGACTTTGACACTTGCAATGTGCAGGCCCTTCCAATATACCTTGATAGAATATTTAATGAATATGTGGCTATCATACTATCAGTTACTTTTGTTCTGTTTTTTGGAGAGGTAAGTGATCCTGTCATGTTCCATTATTCTCTAGTTTAACTTAAATGCCGCTAATTAAAGAATTGTGAATTTTCTTTTTCAAGTTTTTATTCGTTATCAACTCTGCTTCTTCGATTTCAGGTTATCCCACAAGCAATTTGTACTCGATATGGTCTTGCCGTTGGTGCAAATGTCATTTGGCTTGTCCGAATTCTAATGATAATCTGTTATCCCATTGCTTATCCCATTGGAAAGGTGATTTTCCCTCCAGAAATTAAAGAACCAGTCTTTTGAATAATTGACGTGGCGGTATAATATAACTAAAGAGACTCGACATATTCTCATGAAACTTGAAAATTTGTCATGAAGATATTACACATGTATACAAGTTAAGGTCTTCTATAATTTGCTTTGCGGCGATATCTGTATTTGACTTTGTTTAGGAGAACTCTTTAGCTTGTCAGTAACTGAGCAATATCACAGGCATGCCTTTCGGCTGAAATTATGGTCTCTAGCGTTTTGATTTTTTGTCTGTATTGGTTGTTAGCTTAAGAGTGCTTCTTCTGTTATAAACATCATGGAGGGAAGAGCTCCTCTTACTCTTAAGGAAAAACGGTGAATTTTATCATAATCATGCTCCTAATGGTTTCTTTTTCTCACTGACCTGTGTTTCAGATTCTAGATATCTTATTGGGACATAATGAGGCTTTATTTAGGCGTTCCCAGTTAAAAGCTCTTGTTTCCATCCACAGTAAGGAGGTAAGGCAAGAAACATCATCTCCATCAACCAAATTCTAATAATTGTGCTGTAGAGCCAAAGTGTCAAGATTGCTGAAGCTTCCCAAATATTACCAATGTAAATCTGAAAAATAAATGTATAGATGTTGAATTTTGTTCTTTAGGCTGGGAAAGGTGGTGAACTCACGCATGATGAGACAACAATTATCAGTGGAGCTCTAGATTTGACTGAAAAGGTGAGCACTGAGCACTTCAATTAACCTGCAACTTCTTATATCACTCTCATAATTGTTGTTTCCTTATGTTAACAATTCAATAGAATTTGTAAAATATGATAGTCTCTGCAGCAGGACTCTGAAGTTGATTTTTGTCTATAAACAGACTGCTCTGGGGGCCATGACTCCTATTGAATCAACATTTTCCTTGGATGTTAATTCAAAGTTAGACTGGTAGGTGCCCTGTTCGCTTCGGCCTCTATGAGTTTTTATCTCTTGAAATCCAAACACAAGGCTTAAACAGTGTATGACCAATAGCCTGCCAAGACTAATTAATGACCACTAAAAACTGACACTAATTAATTGGCTGCGGAATGACATTTTTGTTCATAGGATGTAGTCTTTTGTATTTTGTAAATGGGAAATCCAAATGTTCTTTGAGGATTAGTTTTGTCTCTGGTAAGATATTTTCAACTGTACCATGTGGAAATTATATGAAGTCATCCTCACAAAGCAGGCTTGACAAAACACTGGTATATGGAGCAGAGCTGCTTCTTTCCAAAATGTTTATGTGTTCAATTTCTCTCCTAGTTATATTCTTTATCAAGCCCTTATGGTGCCATGTAAACAAGCAGGGAGGTAATAGGAAAAATTCTTGCTCGCGGACACAGCAGAGTTCCTGTCTATTCAGGACATCCAAAGAATATCATTGGGCTTCTGCTGGTGAATGTCCCGTGCTGCAGATTTTTAATTAATTTGCTCTGTTTCCCTTGTATTAAGTTTTGGATTCTCTCCTCCCCCTCTGAATTCGTTTATAAATTAGGTCAAAAGTCTTCTCACTGTACGGCCAGAAACAGACACCCCTGTTAGTGCTGTTTCCATCCGAAGGGTTCCACGGTATGCTTGTCTTTTTTAATTTATCACGTCGGTTCCTATTCTGAAAAAATTGTGAAATATCTGGAGTTTGCGTCCTTGAATGTATTTGCAGAGTTCCATCAGATATGCCTCTTTATGATATACTGAATGAATTCCAAAAAGGTAGCAGTCACATGGCTGCTGTTATAAAGGTTAGAGGAAAAGGCAAGATGACTCCAGTAACAGCTGAGGGACAGAAGAATGTAGAAGACAAAATTAATGTTGGGGATTCACAGCTAACCACTCCTTTACTAATGAAGCAGAAGTTGGAAAGTGTTGTTGTAGACATTGACCAACACTCAAATCCTCCCCATGTCAACCAAGTTTCTTCGAGTCAGGCAACAATAAATGATATAGTTTCAGCGGATGCTGAAGATGAAGTGATAGGTATTATCACATTGGAAGATGTATTTGAAGAACTTCTGCAAGTAATTTACAGCTCTTTCACATTTCTTTTCTTTCATACCCTCCTGCAGTCATCCCTTTTGCCCCCACAGGACTGATTATTATCCAACAATGCAGGAGGAGATTGTAGATGAAACGGACGAATATGTTGACGTACACAAGAGGTAATATAGAGCTCAAACTTTTAAATGTTGCAGAGATGAATGAAACTGCTGCACCTTTGAATTAAAATGCTCCATGATTTGTTACTCAAGAGCGTTATAAATTTTATTTTCCAGGATACGTGTGGCTGCCGCAGCTGCTGCTTCCTCAATGGCACGCTGTCCATCTATCCGGAGATTGACTGCCCACAAGGGAGCAGTAAGTGACTGCTTTTCTTACATTTCTAATGGTGTCCATATGTTCCTTCTTCGTTGTAGTTTGTTAGGCAAATTAGCATGAGCTTAGTTGTCACTTATTAGTAGTTATAACTATTGCTTTCCTTTTTCCATCAGTAAGGTTAACCCGGGATCGATTTCCACATCTCACTCCATCCTTACTACCTGAACTAGTCCTATCAATGTTATTGTATTAATTAATTATTAATAACCTAGTAGTCATACATGTGGAAGGAGAGTTGACCAGCGCGTAAGATTCAGGTGGTTAATTCTGTTTTTACCTCCTTTTTTCTGTTTCATTCTTCCTTGTCATAGAGGCTCAAAGCTGTGAATCGTATTCGTTATTTTAGCTTAAACAACTCCAAGCATTAACAAATACTTCAGCATCAAAAGTTCAAATCTTAGAAAACGCACTTGTTAAGAGAGTTTTAACTTTAGTGCTCTTGGCCTAATAGAGATTAGTTTCAAGTTTAAAGTGGGTTGAAGATACTCTGAGTTACCAAAATAAAATAAAATAAAATTCAGTATCACATTCTCTCTCTCTCTGTTCTTTTTTTTATGTATATATAATCTGACCCTAATTAATTTCTAGATACAAGTCTGCGGCTGTTATAAATTGTGGAATCAATAATCTGTGTTCTGATCATACAGGGAGGCCAAGTTAAGCAAGGGAGTACTCCAAGAAAATCTACTGAAGATGAAAGTAATGTGTCAACGTCGAGGTTCCAAGGGAATCCCGTTGAGCCTCCTGAGAGTAGGAGATGAGAAGAGTTTGCTGCAATTGGTGAGGTTTGGTCTGATTCCTATCAGTTTTGGGAGGTGCTTTCTGGGTCGGTAACAGTATGTTAAACAAAAAAAAAAAAGAAAACAAAAGTTAGGAGCTTTTTTTTTTCCCAGCAGTTTAATCTTATTTTTGTTATTTTATTTTTGAAAGGGAATAAATTCATGTGTATATATATTTTATTTCCACAACACAACATTTTGGCCAACATTAACTGGCAAAGTAATTACACTCTGGCAATAGATGTAACCTAACGATCCGATTTCCTGTGAATATATATACTTATACCGAGGTAAAAGGAAAGCATAAAAATAGTTTCCTAGTTTTTCACTCTTGTACCATGTTAATGGAAAACTCATGGTAATTTATCCATAAATCCCTGCTTTCTTTTTTTTTTGGGTTCTGATAGCCATGAACCTCGTTCTTAGGAGGTAATAGAATTGCAGAAGGAGATATTTGTCTGCTATTGGAATTATTTCTCATTTCTCATTTCTCATCAATAACTTTTTTCTAAAGCCTGCTAATATATACTACAAATATATTTCTACATAGTAAATTTACATGACTTGGCTCAGGTCGCATAGAAGATTAAAGGGTACAAAATCCTACTGTGCATACTTTCTGACAATTAAAGCCACCCTAGGTATCCCCACAGCCACTAATACATCTTACCCTAGGAAACAATCTAAAGTAAAAGCAAAACAGGCTAGTAGAGTAAGGATGTTCAGTGTTCAGTACCAGGGGCCACATGGTGCAGTATATTTTGTAGTTTAATCCTTCTATCTTCTGCTTCCCTCTCAGCCCTCCCATCAAAAGTTCTCTTCCCACCGTACAAGCATCACTATGCACCTCCACATGATATAAACCCTAGTTTTCTGCTCCCGGAAGTGCTCTGAACATCTATACCATAACTGAGGCTTCTGACTCCTCGCTGTTAACCTATGTCTTGCCATGACTATACAAATATCTACCTATCTAGATGCCCCAGCAAACTGTTATACACACACACACACAGAAGCATAGACACACAGAGAAGGAGGACATGGAGAAAACGTTTTGAGGTGATAAGTGGGTTGGCTTCCTGGGAAGGATCGAAGATGACAAAGATGTCCCAATCACAATTTCTTCCCTGACAAATAACCCATAAAAGGACTTACTTAAGACTCATCCTGACAGCTAGGTTAGCCAATCCTGTCTCTTTTGCGCTAATATGAGGCGTGGCATATTGTTTCCCTTCTCACCCTCTCCGCGTACTATATTCCCCAAAACACGCACATGGGTCCCCAGATTTCTGGATGTTTTTGTATGGATTCACTTCGGTTTTTACGATTACATAAAAAAAAAAAGATTTTTTTTTATTATCAAGAAGAGTGCACAATAATTTTAATGCGGTTACAAGTTATTATAAGGCTGTGATATTATAAAGAAGCACCCTGGTTTAGCTTGAGGGAGTTCAATTTCAAAATCAGAACACAGACACGTGCAAGGAATCTCACCAAACTGATTTGTTTGATACTATCACTATTTTTCACTTAGCGCGTTTGAAAGTTGAGTCAACACAAACAACAGACACAAAAACAGAGAGAAAAAGAGAGAGAAAGATCTAACAATTTCTGGGGTTTTCTTCCTTTTTCTTTTCACACCCCCAATTACATTGAAAATCTGTGAATATACAAGCTGGGGTACAAAAAACAAATAGAATAATAACTCAAAGATGTAGCTAGCATTAAAAGGTGACACCTTGAGCATGAGAATACTTGGGAGTTCTTCTAGTTCAAGACTCAGAGTACTTGCGCCAATTAAGAAGCATAGTAATACACACCCTCATGATATAAAGCTTCCCTCTTTGTTGCCTTATCATCTTCCTCCACTTGGCAAACCTCGTGCCCTTTTTCCCCATAACTCTCTCTTATTGCAGTAAACTACCTAAAGCTTGTTGCTTCAATTCAGGCACAAATTATAAAACATGTATATATATATATATTGATCTTTGGATCATCTTAAGGCTCCACATGTACATGAGTTTCACATCAACCTCATGTGCTCTCTCTTTCCAAATTCAACTCAGACATAGTGTTTTTGTCAAATCATGCCGGCCATTGGTGATTGTCGCAATATCTTAAAGTGGTTTTGCAAGTACAAAACACCAACCTTATCTTAAACAGTCCTTAAACCTCACATCATAATCCTATCCCACCTGAGTGACCTTAACTTATTTATTAGTTTAAACAGAAACAAACAAGGTTGTTACTTGTTTTTTAGTTAATCCTTAGGATTAACCCCTACAAACTAAACGAGGACTTCACGTGAGCTCTAATGTTAGCCCCCTTTTGAGCCATGTCCCAAGCATGTGACTTACAAGCTTGTCAAATAATGTCTCACTGTTCTGAAAAGACTGTCATGGAAAAGCTTATACACCTTATCTTAAAGGAGAAAGCATCAAAGATAAGATCTTTAAGCACCCAACTATTCTTTGTGGACCTGTGGACTTATTATTAGTCTTCTGAATTCTGATATAGGTATAAAGAGACATGCATATAACGGGCCAGTTGAGATTTGAGCCACTGAGAGGCAAAGCAAAGGCCAATGAAGAGTACACACATGGAAGCCAACTTGGGGACAGGTTGTTTCAATTGAGTTGGAACTTTGTGATTTTTATGAATTAGGCTGTGAAATGAGAGAAAAGAAAGGTCCAGACTGGTGTGAACTGGGGAGGTGCTATACAGTGAGTAAAAGATTGTGGTCTTTCTTTTTTGTTTTTGAAGTACAGAAACCTAATCTGTGGTAGTTCAGGATGTGACTAACTGAGAACACACAGAAACTGCGCGTCAATATCCCCATTATAGAAGTCGGCAGTAAGTTTCATGTGGAAATGATCAGAGACAGGGCGTGTGCCTTAGCTAGCTGGCTGTTTGGAGAATTGTTGTCAGTGTAAGATGCTTTTTTCACCCCCTATTCTGACTCCAGAATTTTAATAGTCGTTACAAAAAAACATGGTCTAGCGCACGAGGCTACCATCAGATAGGGTCTAACAAGAGATAGATGTAAGTATCCTTGCCTCCTCTAGCCGAGAGGTTAGTTTGAAGATTTGAACCCATGACTTCTGAGTCATATGGTAGAAAGTAATCTTACCAAGACTCACCCTCCTTTTTAAAAAATGAATCGATTATATACTATCTCTGGTCCTAATTATAAGAGCTAGTTGACTAATTTGAGGAGATTAAGAAAAAAAGTTAAGTTAGTTATATGTAATAAATATGTGTTATCTTTCCTAGAATATCTTTGCTAATCAAGTATATTAGCTAAAGCTCCCATTGTTAGAAGAACTACTTTGAAAAAAAAATATATAAATATGAAAGACAAAATGGATTGGGGTCTTATATCTAGGACCAAAATAAAAATCAAATAAGGTCTTATATTAAGGACCGGAGGTAGTATATTTTTGTTCAATTTTAGAAAAATTATATAAACACTCCTTTTATTTTAAGAACAATTTAGTCAATATGATATGTAAAAATAAAATCTTTCTATCAATATTCTTTTATTATTCAAAGTTTTGGAATGCAAAGAATCAAGTTTTTTTTTTTTTTCAAAGGCGTGTTTATTTAAAGTATTCGAACTGCACAAATAAAAATATACTTAAGGAACGGCACAATTATTTTTGTTGTTGATTTTTTTATAAAATTATGTCAAACTTATATACACATCCTTTTATTCTAAACCTTATATATTCTTCTTATTATCCTCCGGTCTTAATATAAGAGTTAGATAACTAATTTAGAAAAATTATGAAAATGAGTTAAGTTAGTTAATTATAACAAATGTGTGTTGACTTTTCTAAACTACCTTATTTAATTGTGTATTGAAATTATTTCTTAATAAGAACCCTTTATAATTAATAGAGATATTTTAGAAAAAATATTATAAATTTAAGTGACAAAGTAGATTGAAATTTTATATTTGAAACCAAATTTAATATTTAACTTGTTTTGATATCAAGAACGGGAGCTGATAAGACTTTGTCTGATCCAGTGAAGTAGAGGCGAGGGCGAAAAGAAATTTCTTGTTTCGTTAAATTATAAAGACTTTGTTTGATTCCTATTAGGCTCAGGAGAATAAGTATCCTTTTATTTATCCAACACAATCTTTGGAAATTGGATAATAAATTAATTCAACGGAGAGAAAATCACTTAACTTTCCTTAAATAAGTTTGACAGTTCAAAATTTTATTTTGAAAAAATTATTTCTAATTAGACCGAATAATTATTGAATTTGATATAATAGTAATAGGAAAATATTTGATCAAGTTCTTTACCTTTAATTATTATGTCATTTTCAAATCGCAATTAAATTAGTTCAGTAACTAAATAATATTAGATATGAATATATTCATATTTTCAAGTTAACTTTTTATACCTGAGTGTTGTTTGCCGTAATTAAGTGATCAATTTTATATGAGGACATGTGTACATAAGATGTTGACTTAATTAAAAAGATTGAATTTTGGCCAAAGAAAAAAAGAGAAAGAGATTGAATTATAAATAATACTCCTCCGGTCCTTAATATAAGACCCATTTAACTAATTTGATTAGATTAAGGAAGTTAGGTAAGTTAGTTAATTATAAGAAAAATAACAAATTTTTCCTAAAACACCATAATCATCTTTCTTAATACCTCATCTCCCTCTTATATTTGATTATGGTTAATAGAGTATTCATAGGGGTAATTTAGAGAAAATTGATAAATATGATAAATTGGTCTTATATTTAGGACCAAAACTAACTCAAGAATTGGGTCCTATATTAAAGACCGGAGGAGTACTTTTTAGCAGCAGCCACCCGTCCTTCTGCGTCAGTTAAAAAGGCAGCTCAGAAAGCTATATTCATCGCTCAAAGATGCCGAGTTCAAAAACTTGTGTTGGTTCGTGACATACAAGTCTCTCTAGGTATTATTCAAATACAACTTAATTCTGATAAGCTTTCCAAAAACTAATTTATCTAAACTTTTTAATATTTTTTGGGGTGGATTCAAAGGAACTCTATAATAATATACAATACTTTATAGATAGATTTACACTTTAACTCATAATTTTAAAAGAAAAGATTAATTACAACCGAATTTTAAAATATTTTTTAACAAATACACAAAATTTATTTATAAATATTATGAACCTCGTAAATATTCTTCCGGAACAAAACATCTGAAAGCCTACCTAGAATTGAGATAGGATCCGTTTGTGAGACGGAACCTGTCTATCCTTAATAGGGTGGGATGGATGGGACGCAGCTTCTCTCCTTTTCCCTTACCATCCGCTGCCCTCCTTTACCTTTGATACTGCGCCGTTTTGAGTGAAAGCAAGGGAGGGTGAAGGCTTTTTTTTTTTTTTTTTTAATTTTAAAAAAAATCTAATACCTTAAAATATTTTTTTCAGTGTCATTTCCTATCCTAAATTAATTGTTAATACACTCAACAAGGTAATATAATTTTTCAGTAGCACCTAATATTTAACACCCAACATTCTAAGATATTTCTTAATAGCACTCAGTATTGTAAAATAATTTTTGGTCCACTTAGAAGGCTAAAATATTTTTTTTCCAATAACACCTATGCAACATCCAACATGCTGCGGTATTTTTTTAGTAGTACCAAGTAGCTTGTGTTAAATTTTAGTGACCATAAAATATATATGACAAATTACTTCAAGATACTAAATGTTATTAAAAAATATTTTTGAGTGTTGGATATATTAAAAATTAATTTATGATATTGAGTGTTATTAGAGAAATGCTTTGACATGATGGGTATTACTAAAAAAAATTTAGGATACTGGATGCTATTAAAAAATATTTTAGAGCGGTAAGTGTATTAAGAATTTATTTAGGATACTTAATAATACTAGAAAAATATTTTAGCTTACGCCGCGGCTTTGAGGGTAAAAGAGGGCAGCGGATGGTAAGGAAAAAGGAGAGAAGCCGCGTCCGGGATGGATGAGTTTTAAAGACAAACAAGCAAAAGAGACCATTCCCTCCCCAAAGCCTGTGGCGTCATGCTGACAACTCTGCTGTTGTTAGGAGTTAAAAGTTTCAGAATATGATGTTGTGCCTCTTCATCTTCACATGGAATATGCCACCTACAATTCTTCCCTACTTCACGTTTTCGGCTTTCCCATGGAGCCCCAGGAAAGCCAGTCATAATCCTGCTCAGGGAATTATATCCTACTTCCTTTTCTTAACTTTTTATTTGATTTTTATTTTAGTTATCCTACTTCCTTTTCTTGACTTTTTATTTGATTTTTATTTTAGTTCTAAATATAAGACTTCAATCTATTTTGTTTCCTATATACTCTTTCGATCCTTAATATAAAACCTAATTTTTGAGTTGGTTTTGGTCTTAAATATAAGATCTATTTATCATATTTATCAGTTTTCTTTAAATTACCCTTATGGATATTCCCTCAACCACAATAAGTAGAAGAGGGAGATGGAGTATTAAGAGAGATGAGTATGGTGTTTTAGGAAAAATGTGTTACTTTTCTTATAATTAACCAACTTACTTAACTTTCCTAATCTAATCAAATTAGTTAAATGGGTCTTATATTAAAGACCAGAGGAGTATATCTATTTTTTTAATATAGTCCTTATAATAATAGTAGTTCTAGCAATACATTTGATTAGTAAAAATATTTTTTTAAAAAAAATCATCTATTTATTACAAATAACTAATTTAACTAATTTTCTTAATCTACTCACAAGTTAGTTAATTAGTTTTTATATTAAAAACACGAGATAGTATATATATTGGTGTTTCATGAGAAATTATTGCATATGACCATAAAATAAACAAATATAGAATGGTAATTGTCTCAATATCTAGGTGTCTCGATGGCTTGATGGTTAAAGATGAAGTGTAAATAAAATGAGATGAAGACATGAACTTTGAGATAGTATATTGGAAAATCAATTTCAAAAATTCTAATTCAAGTAAAAATAAAATAAAAATTAGAAAAAGTTATTACTTCAATGATTCTCAGCAAGGAGTCAGTTACCCTTAAAATCATGCTGAACATTGTTCTTTTCATCCAACCGGCTCTGGACTTCTAACAAATTGCCTAACGTTATCTTAAACATGCGTTGAATCTAAAAAGAAATTTGGCCAAAAGAAATATCTCACGGCCTTTTTTTCCCTTGTGTTGGAAGAAAGATTAATCTTTTGGCGTTTTGGTAATTACATTTTTCATACAAAAGTTATATATAAAATGTGCCATTGATCAAAATCATCTAAAATAGTTGATGATCTCAGTCTCGGGCAGCCTGAACAGGGATTTGCTTCGTCAACAGAGGGTAGCTGTATAAGTATACGTACTTGATCCCAACTTTACCGACGGTGAGTTTCGCCACTTCGCGTGATCTGCCTCTTTAGTCTTTACAGTGTTCATCATCGTCCATTGGCGCGTCCAAATCCCAACAATTTCGGTAACATATAATCAAATATATAGCTATTATTTTTAAGAAAGTAATGATTTTTACTAAAAATAATATACCTTTCTCTAACATGTGCCAGTTTCTAGTCGCCACCACCACTACCGGCTCCGGCACCGTGACCTCCGCCGCACCAACCCCCACCACCGACACCTCTGGCATGGCCCCTTCTTCTCATTCTGTCTCCTTCTCTCCTTCTTCGTCCTTCTTGTCTTCATCGTCCTATCCCAAACACAAATTCTCAAACAATACTCAGAATTCAAACACCAGCTCTCATCTTTCTCCCTGCAAGCACTCTCCTTCCGCCACCCTCGATCTCCTCATTTTTGTTCTCGTCCTTTTCTCCGGCGCTTTCCTTCTCTCTTCTTATTTCTCCTACATCTTCAATTCGCTATCCATACTTCTTGCACAATCCGCGCCCCAGATTTATCAGTTTCCTCGGATCCCTTATGTTCTAGGGTTTTTGGCCTTCTTCGTCGTTTCGGCATTAGTGACGCAACATTGCTGCGGTGTGTATATGAGAAAGTGCGGCAAACCTGGATGTAGAGGGCTGAAGAAAGCGATGGAGTTTGATCTGCAATTGCAGTCGGAGGAGACTCTCAAGTCTGGGTCTGATGAGTTCGATAAACTGCCATGGAAGGGTGGGAGTGATGACAACCCCGATTATGAGTGCCTCCGGTCAGAGCTCAGGCGGATGGCACCACCGAACGGCCGGGCTGTTTTGCTGTTCCGATCACGCTGTGGATGCCCCAATGCCAAGCTTGTGGGTTGGGCGCCCAAAAAGGGAAAGCGGCAGAAGAAGTAAGTCTGGTTCCAGTTTGATGATTTCATAAATTAGTCTTGGTAGCTTTGGACTGACTCTGAATTCAATCTTGCAAGCCTGCACTCTTTTTCTCTGTGATTGTGGGGATTCATTTGTAGGCATGATTGAATGAATTGTACTTGATTGATAGAATGACACAATTTCAGATTTTATGTTCTTTAGGATAGGCATTGGATGAGTTCGTGGGCATGTGTCATTACATTGGTTTTGAGGCTTTTCTTCACTTCTTTCAATTACATCAATCGTGTTGGAGAAGATAAGAATATGGTTAAACCAGTCATAAATAACTTATTAGGTTATCCCCACGCCACAAATCTAGTACCTTAGAAGAGCCTTTTTCTATGAGAGAAACCCATGTGGACATGGTTCGAGAAGGTTCCTGATTGTTTAACTGCTGAATCTATATACCCTTGTTGACGCATTGTATAAATTTTTCTGTCTCAAAATTATGATGTTATGTTCTGTTGAATAATTTATTAGGTATATCGCCGATTGGCTGGTCCTTCAATAAGGCTGGCCTAGCATACTATACAGCCCATGGCTTCATTTAAGGGTCCGTCTTCCCAGTAGCCATGCCCTCTTATTTGGTGGGGTTGTGTGTAAAGGCAAGGGTGTCATGCAATTTTTTTTTTCTAAAAGCACCATGTAACTTCATTTTTGCTGCTTAGCCCAACTATCAGTGAATCCTCTCCCATGTAGGGTTGGGCATATTCATCTTTCCATATAGATGCATTCTTCTAAATTGTGCATGCTAAATGCAAACATTTTATGTTTTGGCAAGCCCAGAAGGAAGCTGATGTTATTGATGTGGTACATTATGCGATAAGTTCAATATAACTTACTAGGACTTCAAAGCTACAATATCTTATTTTTCATAGATATTGTAACTTTTACCCTTCTTCATAGTTTAGGAATCTAGGTATTGGTTTGTAAGTCTCGTAGGTATAAATCTCAGGACAATCAAAAGCAATATATTAATAAAGTATCAAACTGCCAATTCTCTCGACTACTGAGATGTATACGACTTGGTGGTGATTTGTGTGACATACTGATAGACCTGTATCTAATGGGCTTTTATCCATTGGGCCACAAGTCATGTGAAGGGTATGAGGGGGGGGGGGAGTTGTCAGTTGTATATGGTTGGTGAGGGAGCGTTTAGGGGGAGAAGCATGCAAATGGTGGATATCTCTGAGCAAGAGACTCTAGCCTCTCGATAACCAGGTTGGGGGGTGGGGGAAGTACTCTTTCTTCATCATTTTCTGTTATGTTTTAGTGTGTTAGTGTGTTGGAGTGTGCTAAGGTATTTCCTTGTAGCTTGTTCTATTAGTGTGCAGGAGATTTATGCTGTTGAGAATATTTCATATATTGATATAATATTAATCCTTAGATTCATTTTCTGTCAATTTCATACTTGGGTGCTTGGGCTCCATCACATACATTGGACAGATTATTGATTTAAATCTGAACAGCTATTCTGATATGCTGGCATATGAATTTCACAGCAAGCTGACTGTGTTTTTCCCCTTCGAAAGAGACACAGAAATAATGAGGCAATGGCATCAGATAGGCGCTACCTTTAAGAACTGTCAAAATGGTTGATTTGTTGTGAGCCGTAGTTTGAACCCTTGTTGAGGAATTACTCTCTCTGTGGAATATCCGTATGATCAATCTGTTTCACATAAACTCTAGTATTTAAACTTGTGATCCCACAAACACTAAATTGGGAGCATTTAGCATTTACTTGGAGGAAAACAACG
This sequence comes from Neltuma alba, assembly GCF_004799145.2. Lineage (NCBI taxonomy): Eukaryota > Viridiplantae > Streptophyta > Magnoliopsida > Fabales > Fabaceae > Neltuma > Neltuma alba. Next base: position 51,926 of record NW_021636525.1, on the reverse strand, counting down.
TTTTTTTTTTTTTAATTTTCTTTTTAACTGGGTGTAGTATTTGTTAGTCCATGGTTATTTGCTAGTCCAAAGTAGTTGTGGTTGTTCTCCAGGAACCTGAATGACTTTCTTTAGAATTAATGTTAGTGAACTTGAATATTACTGGGTACGAATTCTGTTTTTGATGCTCCGGTGACATGACTATGTTGGCTGCTGCAGATCTCTGATCAACATGACTCTTAACAGGCAAGGAGGTCATCGCTGATTTGCTGATATTTGCTTACTCCACCAGCATCTTTATTTATACCGTTATCATTTTCATCGGTTCCTATTTTCGTCGAAGACTTCTCATCAGAACCATTTTTGTATGAAAAGGAAAATTATGATCTGGTGGTAGCCATCCTTCTCGATGTTTACACTTTTACAGATATTGTCTATAACATTGGAACGATAATACAAAATTAACTGCAATAAATTAATGAAATCTCTTATTTATATTTGATCCATCCCGTTAGCTTTTAGATACCCAAAAATTGGCCACACACGCAAAGCTTTGCTTCAATATGTGCCTGCTTTGAAAATGGAAATGTCTCGTAAAGAGTACCAGCCATTTGTGGTTGACAAAAAAACATTGATGTCATAGGCTTGTCAGCTTTAAGATTAAGATGATAGCGATAGGCACAGAATATTTCATTCTTAATGGGCGATGCTTTTCCAAAAAAAGAAGTTATCACTGCACAACTTTAGGGGATCAAATTAATTTGCACCACGAGTGCCGTGTCCTGCACTATACATGGATGCTAATAAGGAGTTACAGCAATTCACATGTAGTTGTCAATTATTAGCTCAGCTGCTGAGCCCATGGTACCCGCCCCACCTACACTCAATAAAGCAAGAGCAAGCTCTTCTTCATTCATCTGCCTCAGTCCATTGCTCAGTCTCTTCAACACTTGTACATCTACTTCCAGCACCCAATTTGGTGTGCAGCCCACCATTAGGCTTACAAACCCTAGCACATAGGCTCGCCAAGTGGCAGAATCACAGCCAAGTGATATCTTGCCATCAAGTGCACTAGCCAGAAACTCCATGTGAATGCCCAGAATTTTTGGACGTCTCTTTGAAGCTGAAGATGATGAATCAACCCCCCAGGCAAAAGCTCCACAAAGAACTGCAAAGTAAGCAAGCGCATATCCTCCAAGCATTGCCACCATCCCATCACACTTATCCTGCTCAGATCTGTGAACAGATATAAACCAGGAGGGCAAAGTTTCTTTTATCAATAATTGAACCAGTATCAACCCTCCTGATAACCAAACAAGAGAAGCCCCTAGTGCAGCTGCAAGTTTGACCCGAGTCATCGAGGCAGCAAGTGAAACCTGTCCATATTTTACGCCATCTTTGGTTGCTCTCAACTTTTCTAGTCCGTCCATTGGAACTCCACCACATACAATTTCTCTCACTGACTGCATTATTAAGGAAACTATTTCTTCTGTCAAGAAAACAATATCTCTGATTGATCGATAAGCGCGAAGGTAGAGAATTCCAGGAGCAACTGGGCAAATCCCTCCACAAAAATGGGACTTAAAGCCATGGCCAAGGAGGGCTCCAACACCACCATGGGGTGAGATAAGGGAGATGTTCGTGCCAAGGGTTGCTGAGAAGCAGCTTTTGAGAAGTTGAACTACTGCATCCTTGTTGTGGAGGAATACAGTTCGAGATGCTGAGAAGATAAGGAAGTCACTCCAACGCTTCGCCTTTTGGGTCCATAGAGAAGCTACTATTGGCATGCAAGGCCATGGACAACCTGCAGCAAGGGACTCCAAAGCTGGGCCAGCCAGATTGAGAAAACGCTCTGAAGCTTTGTCGATTTTGTAGGTTATGGTAAGGCTTACAAAGGCAGCCAATGGCAAAGGAAGTGCAGCTGGGGAGCTTCCTCCTGTGGAAGTGAGCCTTGGTTAAAAGGCCATAGCAATAATATTGGTAGGAGAAAAAAGCTTGATGGAGGTACACATCTCCAAAACTGATTGGCTCGAATTGTAATTATTAATATATTGAAATTACGATTAACTCCATTCCTGAACATGCCTTGCATTCAGGATTATGAAAAAAAGCATTCAGATTTTAGGGTCAGAACAAGAGGAAACCTGAAGCAAGGCTTGGGACATCAACGCCAGTTGCCGCCAAAATTTTCCGGATCTGATAAGATTTCCAAACACCCCGAGTCACTTCAGCAGAGAAGTAGCTTACTATGGTCGCCAAAGATGCAGGTAGAAAATCAGCTAAATCTTTAAGCCCTGCAACAAGAAGTAAAGAATATTCGAGGATTCCTGATTTTGCTGCACGCATCAATGAAGGGGAATTTTGAAAACTTGGCTACTGAACGAAATTTGAACACCAAGAATTACCAAAGTTGGTTGTTTTTTTTTTTTTTGAAAGTCGGTTGTATTTTTGGGGAGTAGCACTTCTACAAATGTTCTCTTCAATTGGATTTATCTAATCCAAACACAAGGCTAGTAGTGATTTACCTGTCGCTAATTCACGGGGGGATAATCTTCCATGAGCACAGGCTGTGAGAACGGCATCGACTACAAAGGGAACAGCTTCCAAAATATCCCAAGCAGGCAATTTTGGTCTCATAGAGGCATCCTCATTTGCAGCTCCAGAAGAGCTACTGCTTCCAGACGTAACAGAAGCCTGGCTTCCTTTCTTAATCTTTTTAAACATCATGTTAAGAAGCCCCTCAACAATCTGATGAAAAGGGGTTCCCTTAACAAGACCAGACAATGTTGAAGCTATGCACGCTTGATGTTGCCTATACCACACTTTTAGTTTTGGAAACGAGTCAACAAAAACAGAATTTGGTGATGACAAACTGGCAATTTCCGAGAGTCTCCTCCTGTTTTGATCTTTGTGGATGTTACCTGCTGAAACTAAGTGGGAGTTTCGTACTAAAAGGAGGTATTCAGGAGTTAGTTGAGAACCAACAGTGGGTACATCTCCGACTCCATGTTCAATAGGAGGATGATTGAACCTCCATAATTTTAAAAGAAGAATAAATGCATTTGAAAACACAGCATGGGCGGATATTTCTTCCCCTGATGTTAATGTCCATGAGATGTTGGGAACAAAAGATCCAAAAACCTCACAGATTGGCATCAATGAGCACACAAGCTGTGGAACCTGATGAGACATTTGGCCATTGTATTAGCTTAAGACTTCAATTTAGTAGTTCCTCACATTAACAAGTTTAGGTCCATGCATCATTATCTTCCATATACTCCGGGCAGAAAAACTAATATATATTATAATGCTTTTAATCAGGATTTCAGATCAAACTTACCAAGCCATGAAGTGATAATATTTGAACACAATCAACAGGTGCTATTCCAACAACGAGTACATTAAGAATAGGAGCATAATCAATTAAATGGCTGTTGCCTTCAGTATTCTCTACTGGAGCTGGTGGAGATAATAACCTAATAATGAAATGAACAGTGTGCTCCTGCATGAAATGGAGATCTGATGCCATTAGAATAGAAAAATGCTTTACTAATCTACAGGTAATTAGTGTCAAATTTCATTACCTGCACATTCCATCCTCGAATCAAAGATGCCCCACAAAGAATGTTAGCAGCGGATATTTTATCCTCTTCTGATCCTCTGGTTGCAATCTCAAAGATCTTTTCCAGTTCTGCTAAGCTTCCATGAAATCCAGGAGCAGAAATTCAGTTGGTTTACCTTTTGGTAAATTTACAAAAAAGAGCATCTGATATACCTGGCTTCAGGAAAGAAAAAGGAAAAACTGAACACCAAACAACAAAAAACCCGAAAAAGAACAAACTCATTATCAATCTTTATCCTCAGGCCAAAAAATTATCAATCTTTATTGTGATGTATGTTTGAATCGTCAGCTATGATGTTCATGAACTTAACCTCAACTAATGAAGGACATTCTTGTTATACCTGTAAAATTATATCATGTTTCAACACATCAATTCATCCTAACAGAAACATTAGGCAGAAAGACTCAAGTAAAAAGAAATTTTCATTTCACCCATTTTGGCATCCTCCCAAAACAAATTCATGCAGAGGTTACAAAGAATAGATCATACCTCGAAGCAGGATTTGAAATCAGAGCATGTATCATTGCGGGACTAAGTGGTGCTCCGTTCATAAAAGACGACCAACCAGGTATTTGAGTAGGCACACATTGAGGCATTTGATCAATATGTCCATTCACATAACCCGGCCATAAATAAGCCGACATGTCCAGGAGGTTACGGGCAATACAAGACTCAACTAACAGATGACGCAAGTTTCCAGCTGAAGACCAAGACATCAGATCAATTAAAAATTTCAGACATCCCATACATAATTCCTTATTGGCTTTGAAAGTAAACATTACTTACAACACTCAATAGGCATTTCTGTCATATTGAGACATTCAAAATATGCACTCCCTATTGTGATCCCGGAAAGAAATAGCATTGCCTTTGCAGCAGCCTGATTTGCAGCTGCAGCAATTGATTGAGGTGGAGCAAGCAAACTCTGGTAATCCCCCAACGACTGTAGACTCGAGACCAGATCATTTCGGCACTTTCCCGGCACCTTCTCTTTCCATTGATCTGTAGGGCCATTCTCTGTTTCATCAGTGGGTATTCTTTCCTCCTCCTCGATAAGACTGGAAACGACAAGAGGCATGATACACAATAGCATGCATAAGCGGGTATCAAGATGAGGCATTGGGCCCTCGATAGGATCTCTTTCCTACAAGCATAGAAAAAATTTTGATTACAGGTGCAGAAACACAAGTACACAAAAACAAATTAATTTGGAGAGAGAGAGAGAGAGTTCAAACCCTCTGAACAAGGCGAAGAGCTGCTAACCAAAGGCCTAAAAACGTGTCATGCCAAGAGGTGCCATTTATTGCCCGTAGAGTTTTGACCAGACCTACACAGAACAGATAATTAATAAGCTTCAATATCTAATCTGTATATATACTAGTAAGAGATAATATCTACCATTTCATTAGATCTCTATAGATATACTCATCCTTACTGATAATTATTTCAATAGCACTTGTTGCACTAACTTGATAGCCATCCATGGCATCTTCCAGTACCAGGTCAAGAGGAATCCACAGTGCAGAATGGGTAGAGCCGTGACAGAGAGATGCTGGGGAAGAAAGATATTCAAAAGCCGTGGCTTTATGGAACCTTTGTTGTGAACTTGTTTTGCATTCTCGAGACAAGATGATGGTGGTATCTGAAGTCAATTCGAGAAGTGCCTCAGGACTAAGAGTTCTTGAATTTCTCAATACTAATGAATGATCTGCCAGCAGCTTCAGTCGCTGAACAAGACTCAGCCAATGCTTAGGCCTGATAAAAATAGCATATAGGTGCTAAGCTGAATTCCAATCATGCAAGAAGATCCACATAAAGGACATATAAATATTGTCCATGATTTCACTGAAATTGTTAAACCAACAAGGGAGAAGTTTAATTGTAAATAAATATTTAAGAACAAATACTCACAGATTTTTGCGGGCTAAGTAAAGGAGCCTAGAACATGTTTTATCCTGAAGAAATTGACCAATCATCTCAATAGCCAAAAGGGTATTTGCATTCTGCATTCTCTCAAACTTCTCAGTCTTCTTAATATCAACATCATAGTTCCCGTGCCTATATTGATCCAATTCTCTGTATATCATTTCCCATTTGGAATTCTTTTCAGGAATAAGTTCCAGCAGCCCTTCATCTTCCAATGATGCATCAAGCAACTGCCAGACAATTGAAAAAACGAATTCAACAACCAAAACGCCAGGCTCCCTTTGTGACAGGTCAAATATCTGCGAAAGATGAAGAACAGCATCTATGGATTTCATGACCCTGTTCAAAGCAGAAACAGAAGCATTGAACAAAGAAACAAATCACATCATTAAACAGAATAGTCTATTATATCATACTGTGAAAATCATATCGAAGAATATTAAACAGAGCGTATATTATTGTGAAACAAAATAACATGAGTTGTAGAATTTAATATTGTCCATGAGAGTAGATTTTGTTTTAATATTATCCTCTCAAATTATATCACATACTCTTGGGCTCATCCTATGCCTCATTAGCACGCTCCATGAAAGATGAGAAAGTGATCCTGATGGTTCGGTACATCTCTCACAGACCATAATGCAACCAACCTCATAAGGAACAAAAATCTTTACATCATTGCAAAAGAAAATTTCGAACATGTAAACAAGGCGAAGCAAAAGAACTATTTCAAACCAAGAGAAGCAAAATAGAAGAACTAAAAAGCTTACTTTAGATAGGTCGGCAGCTTTAGCTGATATTTAAGTTCAAAAGCTTGTCTTTTGAGGAGTTCCATGTATAGCCTATATGCTCCAGGTTGGAAATGTCGGCATGGAATAACCCTGCCGATAAAATAGGAACATCAATTTGACTCATTTTTCTTTCTTATCCATAACGATACCATATCAGCATTTGCCTTCAATTTACAAATGTGCAAAACAAGACCAAGAAGGAAAAGAAAATTGAGCAAACGAAGGATAATAAAACAAACCTAACTGAAAGCAGAGCAAGAACAAGCAGAGGAGGCGCGATCTTGAACGTGAAGGCTTTCTCTAGAAACTTCCACATAATGGGAACATTATTTTCCCAGCAAATGTAAGAGACTAATACGTCGGCGAACTCCGCCGAAGGCAAGGACTCTCCCGCCGAGTTCAAATTCGAACTTATATGCATTGCCCAAACCACAGGATCACTACCCTTTTCTTGCGCCGCCTTCGTCAGCTCCACGACGCCGTCCCATAGGCTCCCTACGGCGGAAACCTCCATGACCACGCCACCGTCGGAGATTCGGCTACCGTTTCGCTTCGCCGGTGGAAAGAAATCCGAGTGAATCTTCTACGGATGGTGCGATAGATGGAGTGCGTCCTATATGCCTGGCAAACACTTAACCGTTTCCATTTTCAACAGTGCTTTCAACATTTCATGCATGGTTTGGAATAGTGGGGAAATTCTCAAGGAAAATGTTAGAATTAAAGATAAATAAATTTCATGCATATTTCTTCGTTAGTTTCCAAATTAGTCTCAGAATTAATGAAAAATGTTACCATACCCTGTTCTTGCTATAAAAATAAAAGCTATTTAACCAATTTTGATAGATTAAAAAAATTATAATAGACGTAAAATATTTAAAATTCATATTAGTTTATAAGTTAGTAAATTTTGATTCATGAGAAAAAAAATAAACATGAGAGAATTAAAATGTAATCTGATTTTGTAATTAACTCTTATAGTAACAACAATGAAAAGTATAAAATTTCTTATACAAGTTAAGTATGTAAATGAAAATATTTATGGATAATTAATAAATTGATTAGGTAAATAGGTAAAGAGAGTAAAGTTGTCGGGGTGGCGGGCCTTTCATTCTCTGAGTGGTTAAGTTAGGTAAAGATGGTGACTTAGGTTGCTTTGCGTCCTCGCTACCTTAGTGGGCCCAACCTCCTGAGTATATATTTTCGCTTTTCTTCTACAAGTTTTAAATTTGAGATTTTATTTGAAACATATTGAGATCATTGTCTTGTTTACCAAGAGATCATTGTTAATACTGTCAATAATTACAAATTTAAATAGTCTATTTAAAGTATGAGAATAGCTTAGGTGATAAAGATAGATGAAATTGGACGTGGTCAGAAGTTAAAAATTTAAACCTCAAAAAATTACACTCAGTTTCCAAACAAATTTAACTATCCTAAAGTTCATTGATAATTGAAGAGCATACAATGATAAGTTTTAAAATAGAAAATAACAATAGGTTCATGCTGATCATGTGTTATTAGGATTTCTTGGTAATTAAATTCTTTTTTTTTAATACCTAATGGTAATTCTCCTTAAATCTTCCTCCTATATTTAAAAAAAAATTCCTTTGATTATAAATATAAAAGAAAAATAAATGATTTGCAAATATTTATGAAATTAATTGAGTTATTTATTTGTATAAAATATTTTTTGGTTTCTCTGAAAACTCATTTAATCATTTGTATTAAAAACTTCTCTATTGATAGAAATCTCCTCAACTTATCTAAAGATTTGAATATTGATAGAGTACAATAATATCAGGTACTCCATGTAGTTGATCTTACCTAATAGGATAAGACTTGTTATTGTTATTGATCAAGATCTCCCTTTAATATATGAAATAAGAAGGATAATTCAGAAAATTAATTATATATTTAAAACATAAAATGAATTGATATCTTACATTTAGAATTAAAATAACTATATACTATTTCTGGTCTTAATTATAAAATTTTGTTTGTGAATTGATATCTTACATTTAGAATTAAAATAACTATATACTATTTTTGGTCTTAATTATAAGATTTTGTTTGTAGACTACAAACGAGATCTTATAATTAAAACCGGAGGTAACATTTAGGATTGAAGGCCATGTAAGATGAGTTTCGATTTCGATATTTGATGAGCTACATTGCGCAAAATACAAAATCAAAAGAATGTGTAGCACTATTCGTTATTTAATTTGTAAATAATATAAGTTATAAATACATTCACAAAAAAAAATATAAATTATAAATAACATCAACTTGTCATATTTTAAACTTTTAAATGAACAAAAATTGAAAATATATATAGATTAGAATCATGTTGTTTTCATTTTTTCAATGTACCTAAATTCCTAGGTAGGAAGCTTTTAAAAGAGTTTGATGTCTTTTGAAAAAAATTTTAAAAAAAATGAAAGAGAAGTGGACATTATTATTTAATTAAAATAAATAAATGTAGATTCATGGGCTCTGCAGGTAATGACGCAACTTTCCTTGCCGGAGAACATGATAGCAAACCCCCTTCCTTAAAAAAGGAAGTTTGTACATCAAACATAATTATTAACTCTCATAGACTTACCATTTTTACATGAAAACATGTACGAGTATTTCTTAAAAATATGTTTTCTCCTATGCAAAATGTATAAACTGGATAAATAATTTGTAAATATAAAAAAATAATTAATTTAGTTATTATAGGTAAAAGAATGCGTATGACTTACATTGAAATCACCCAAATAAAAACTCCTTTGATATGTGTAATTAATATGAATAGTTTGAAAGAAAAAAATTATTAAATTAAGGAGACAAAATAAATTGAGATCTTATATTAGGATTAAAATAAGCCCTTGATGACTTTTTATATTTACAATCAGAAGAGATACTTATTTAAACAATCTAATTCCTAAGTAATTGAAATGTAGTATATGATTCTTGAATATTTTTTTTCCCCAAAAGAATAACAATACTAGTTTGTAGAAGCCATATTAGACCTGATTAATCTATATCAAATCGGGTTGATAGGTGTAAGATCCTCACACTAATAGTTTTCTTAATTTACAAGACTCAAACTCGCGAATTTATGAGAAAACAAAGCAAAAAAACTTTTTGAATCAGTTGCCTATGGTGTTTTTAAAAAATGTTTAAATATTTTCTTAATTAAGGTATGGATATTTCAAAAAAAAAAAAGTCTTCTCTGATCGGAGCGGAATCTTTGCATTGTGATGAAGTAAGAGTATTTGAGGAAGCATGAAAAGCATTATTATCAAATTTTAATATAGCAGATAATTCATGGGTGATGTCTATTTACGAGTTAAAAAAAAAGTGAGGCAGCATGTTATATGAAGACTCAAAGACTCTTGGTATTAGGAACACACAATTTAGTGAAAGTATTAATTCATTCATTAAAAGTTGTACAAATCCTAAATGGAATATCAATCAATTCTTTGAAGCCTTTGAACAGGCTGTTGATTTTAACTCACGTCAAAAATTACCGAGGTTAATTTTGAAGAATTCAACTATGCTTCAACAACTTTCTCAAGTTTACACTCCTCCACTTTTTGACTTGTTCCAGCAAGAGCATGATTTGCGTGATGCTACCTGCATAAAAGAGAGACAAGAAAGAAAGATAAAAGAAGATGATGATAATGCTATTATATTTGATTATGTCATCACAGGGATTGATAAAAAGGGAGAGTGGACATTGACATTTGAACCACCAAGAGAAGAGAAGGAGGCTACTATTACTTGTAGTTGTAAGAAGTTTGAACAATGGGAAATATTATGTTGTCATGCACTGAGGATATTATACGACTATGATATCAAGCTACTTCCACATAAGTATATTTCAAAGAGGTAGACAAGAGAAGCAAGGTGTGGTGTGGTGTGGTGTATGATAACAAGGGAAAGAAAATTGAGGTTGATCTTAAATTAGAATGCTCAAATCAATATAAGCAATTGTGTCCAATGATGATAAAATTAGCAAGTGATGCATCTGAGTGTCCAGAAACATTCTTTATGGTTCATCAAGCAGTGCTAGAACTTAGTAATAAAGTGTCTGCACTTCTTATTAGACACTCATCAAATGGTGTTTATCAATGAAGGTGATGTTGATAATAATGATGTTGAAGTCAGAAGACAGCATTTGAATGCAATAGTTTAATATATTTTTTTAAAAAAGATGTTAAATGCTGCATTTTATGTAAATGGAGGCTCAATAGAGAGGCTTGTCAATAGAGAGATCTCGCGCCGCTCTCCGATGCGTTATATTCTCTAAATATAAGAGCTAAATAATTCATGTACCAATATTAACATAATTAATGAGCTAATTATTTGTCAAAAAATATATGTTTGTTTATTTAAAACACTTCTCTTTACATATGCACAATTAATTAATTAATAGGGATAACTTAAGAAAAAAATTTATAAATTTAAAATACAGAATGTGTAGAGTTTTTATATTTAAAGTTTAAAAAAAACACTGTAACTCCCCTATATTAAAAAAAAAAAAACGTTACATGCTTTCAATCATAACGTGATTATAAGTAATTATAATACAATTATCAATTATGGCATTAAATTTTAACTTAAAGATAATGAATAGATCATATTTAATTTCCACCTAATTATATTTTATTGCTTTTTCCCACTCTGGTTTCAAATCTGGGCCAGGCGTAATCGCATCGATCCCAATATGATCACACTAGATATGATCGTACAAGTGATCTGAACTTTTAAGGGCAAAAGTAGATATTTGAGAACAGAGATGAATGATGAAGCATGCCGCATGCAAGGAAGGAAATGATGTTTGATTATAATTTATAGCCATATTTATTTAATTACATTATAATTCCTCATCCGCACAAAGTTTGGAATGGATATATGGCCACATGTGTTTTTAAGGCTCAAGATTCTCTTGCTTTCACCATTTATTATAATTTTAAACGCTAAATCAATACATTTTTTTTTTTAAAGAACAATGAGGCTCATTACTCAGAAAATAATACAAGACTTGCATGAATTAATTCTTTTTTTTTTTTAAGATACCACCTAGTATTGTAGTTCTGGTAGAAGTGATATATATATATATACATATTTGTTAAAAAAAAAATCAATACATATTTATAGGAGTGCTTATAGAGCCCGGTTACTTCATATGCCTACTCAAGCCCACAAAAAAAAGCCCCGTCCACTCTAAAAAAAATGGCCCAAAAAATGTTGGGTATGTTTAGGCCAGGCAAATTGTCAGGTAGGACAGGCATCAGGTACAATATGCAGCCCTACCCGTAAAAACATATATAATTTTATTTATATGTATTTTTTATTTGCACCATATTTACCTTTTGAATCAAATGTACTATTGTATCATTGTTTAGTGTTCACTATATTGATTTATTTTCAAATAATTCTGAGAATTAGAGGTCTTATCATTTATTGGGATATGTATAGCTATTCTCTTTTTTAATGCAAACATTATGACCATTAGCAATTTGTATATTGGTCATTTATTTTGAGCATGACTTTGATGTAATGCCTATGGAAGGATAATTGAATTATCTTGAAATCTGTTTTGCTTCTTGTTTTTCTAAAATTGCTGTCTCTGTTTGGTTAAAATTAAAAGATGATCAGGATACTTTAAAAATTTATTAAACCAAAACAAATAGATTTTTTTAAAATATAAATGATTCCATCCTCTTATGAGCACCTGGGAGTTATGGAAAAAAATGACATTCATATTTCATGAAGAAATTTTAGAGAAACTAGAAAAGCAATTAAATTTAATAAAATATACTAACAACATTTTTCTTATCATAGTCTACTCCTTTTAGCTACTACAAAATGTGATTTAATAGTAAATTAATTAGAAATAACTAAATCAAAGCCAATTTGTCATTTTAATATAAAGTTACCTTAGATTACTTAGAGGGATATAGATAATTAGTTAATAGTTAATTAATATATTATATTGAATTATTGGGCATGGAAGCTTGCCCTGCCCAACCCGCACTTATCCAGCCCAAACTTACTAGAGCTTTTCATGGGTAAGGTTGGGCAATGGACTGTATTTTGCAACCTGTTCATTCTTTAGACTGGGCATCAGGCAGAGGTCATGCTTTATCCAGCCCTGCCCATGTGCAGTCCTATACATTTACATCAACTCGAATTAGTCCTATGTGTATATGTGTGTATTGTTATCAAACTTGTGAGTTGATTCTTTGAATTTAACGTTTTTATGTTTTCAACTTACAAAATTGTGTTGACTCACTCTTAAACTTATGTTAGATGCAAACTTAGTTGAACTTACGAGTTTATACTGATTGGGTTATTGGTTTTTCGTTTTTAACTTACAGAATCATGTCAACTCATTTTTAAGTATCAATTTTCGCACTTTTATATCACTTCAACTCTATAGCCTCTTGCTCTGATCTATGAATGGTGGTGCCGTCTTCTTATCCAACTGACACCACAGCCTCAGACAACAATAATTGGGTTGTTGAGCATTTAATCTTAGTAATTCACCAGAGTTAGTCCACTAAATACAATCAATTGCAAAAATAGATTTTATTAATTTATACATTTAGCAAACGATTCTTTAAAATACAACATAATTCTTTTCAATGTCAATAAGATATCTTCAATTGGCCATTACATCTGATAAAATTTTATAAATAATTATATATTACAATTTTAAAAAAAGTTATCAAAATAATAAGTTATGTCATTTTCCTTGGCAACAAAATGCATTATGCATCATCCCTTTTAACAAACCCACAAAAAGGTCAGGCTGCCGCCTAAGAAAAGCATGCATTATTAACTAATTTACTTATATCCAATCCGAATCAAAATGTTGACAAATGATTGTATGAAAAAAGAAAGAGAGGATCTTTTTGTGGAATTTTAACAAACACATCCTTTTCATTTAAGCTTTGGTGGGAAACACCAAAGCAGCACACTGTGTGGTAAGTTGGAGGACCACTTCACCACTGAGTTATGATAAATTCAATAATTATGATGTCACTTTGAAATGCTACTCTTTTCACACACAAACTTCTTGTGCCATTCACAGTCCTTTAACCCCGTTCTCAGAAAATGGCTCTCCACTATCAGATGACGTCGACCTCAACAAATCCAATTTAGTTTTTGATTCCACTTCAATATAATCAGGAAGATGATCACCATCATCCATTTTAATCCAAGCTAAATTGTCTTCCATTATTTATATTTTTCTTCAAACTTATTTACTTAACTTATAAAGTGGTATATAACTTAATGTTTCTATCTCTCTTCTACAGGAACTTGTCACAAATAATTAAAAGGCAATGAGTATGACATGATGATATCTGTTTTCTCCCCCTCTCTAAAGGACAGATATGATTTTTTCAACTAAATTAGACACAGTCCAAACTAATCGGGACTTTGGGAAAAGGCTCCCCTTGTGTCTTTCATTGAATATTTCATGGGGAAGTGGACACTAAAGTAGTATCTATATAAAAATTTATTGTCTTGCAATGTGAATTGGTCATAGCAGAGAGAGCTAGAGAGCAGAGATGATATATTATACAGAGCAGAGTTACAAAGTGGCATGATCAAAGGTCCAACATAATCAGCTAATACGGCTAGAAGAGAGAAACCACTTGTTGTGGGGGCCACACAGGTTGCTCAAAAGAATATAACAAACAAAAAATTGGTGAGCCATTATGCATCTCCATGATTTGCTTTATGCTTCAGAGACAGAACAGTGGTGTGACTAAAAATCCTCATCAAGTTTGAAGACAAAATTTTTCCCAGCATCTTGGAGGCTTGACATTACTGATGCCTTCTGATAATCACCCACTCTTCTCTCAAAGAAGTTAGCCTTTCCTCTGCTCAATCAGGGGGGAAAAATCAAACTAAGATCAATATCCCAAATTACAAATTTATTTCCAAAGCCGCAATAAAATATATATAATACAGGGCCAGAACCTAGCAGTAGCAGTTCAAGGAAAAAATGCAATATACTCACTGCAAGGAAATAAACTCCATCCAGTCAAATGGATTTTCTACATTGTACTTCTTCTCATACCCCAAAGAAACCTGTGATGACAAAAGAAAGTGAAACGAATTTTTTGTTTGGGAAGGCAGGGTGAGGAAGCCAAAAAAAAAAGAAAAAAAAGAAAACTTTTATGGTCATACCAAAAGCCTATCAGCAACAAATTTTATGTACTGGCTCATGAGTGTGGAGTTCATGCCAATCAAGGCACAAGGGAGGGCATCACAGACAAAAAGACTTTCAATCTCAACAGCCTCATGCACAATGCTATGAACCCGTTCAGAATCAAGTTTCCTCTGCAACAAACTGCAGGAAACGCAACGCATTAACTAATCATTATAAACTAAATATTCTTCCAGTCCTTAATGTAGGACCTCATTAACTAATTTGAGTAGATTAAGAAAGTAAGTTAAATTAGTTAATATGATTTTTTTCCCCTAAAACACCCCAAGCATATTTCTTAATTCCCTCCCTCCTTCCCTCTCCTACTTCATTATTAGTGGGAAAATATCAATAGGTTAATTTGGGCAAAAATGGATACATGTAAAATATCTCTTACATTAGGGATCGGAGGAGTATCTCTATATTGCTACATCATTAGTGGAAACCAAAATCAAATCAAGTACACAAATTATTATATATTTACAGTACCTGTAAAGAAGGCAAGCAAAATCACAGTGAAGGCCCTCATCTCTAGAGATTAGCTCATTTGAGAAAGTCAGACCTGGCATCAATCCTCTCTTTTTAAGCCAAAATATGGCACAGAAACTGACAGCAAAATCAAATGAATTAATATTATATGTAATGCCGCACAAGATTCCATTATAAAGCAAGGACTCCTACAAATCATTTTTTCCCTCTGATAACTACCTTCCTGAGAAAAAGATTCCTTCAACACAGGCAAAAGCAACAAGTCTTTCTGCAAATGAAGTAGAGCTGCAATTCATGAAATGAATGGTAAGCAATTTCTATGTTATCTATAGAAATATGCAGCACAATAAGAAGATGCACTATCACAAAGACCAGATAACTGCAAAAAAACTTAAAAGAAATAATAAATTTAGACAATAATGATGCAAAAGCTGGAGCAAAAAGAGGTTTTAGAAATTGAAGGTTTCATCACAGACCCTACATTGAAGAAACCAAGTTATATACCCCCCTGACATGTCTCTTGAAGGATCCGTTGGAGATTATAACCCCATAAGATAATAGAACATGATACGCAGCAGGCTTGAACCATTTACTCGTTGATAATCACAAGAATTACTTTATAGTAATGGAGAAGTTAAACAGAAAATAAACTGCCGACAAGCATTTAAGAGATAGGGGCCTTCATATACAATAATAAAGATGAACTGTTCACATGGATACTGAGTGCAAAGAAGTCGGCATGGCAGCTGAAGATCCTAATGCATCAATTAATGAAGGTGGCAAAGGGCAGGAATCCATGAATATCAGGCGTAAATTCTATAAATGCATGTGTGCGCTTCAGACTTGTTTGCAGATATGTAAAAATCCAACATTGCAAATCCTAATACATGCATTGTGTGCTCCCTCATGGCTACACTATTGGACTAATCACTTACCTATGAATCCAATTTAATGCCCACTCAGCCTTCCTTGCTACACAAGGCAGGTTTTCAATTGCATTAAATAACCTATGCTTCTCTCTTGAATCCTTGATATAGGTTTCCAGCAGCAGGCTGTACATCTCTGGCAAAATATAAACCTTGATCAGGCAGCAAGCAGAAGTTATACTAAGGAAGGAGAGAAGGCATCAATCACAATGCTATACCAGAATGAATATTCTCCATTGCCATTTGAAAGCCATAGAATGCCCGAGCCTGCCATTAATAACACTGAAGTGTAAATGATAGAGTATAATTAAACATATTAGGTGCCAACCTCTGCTTTACGTGTACGCAAGGATGTCTATGTGAGTTCGTCAACAATGTTCATGACAAGTGAGCCACTTTAAAATTCAGTGATTCCACGTAAAACATTGACAGGTCCCATAAACGTACTGATAACAACCGAAAAGGAAGATTTTTTTTCCCCCCAAAAAAAAAAAAAGCAACTCAAAGCATAGGAAAATTCAACCACTGACACAGCCAAACAAGTATCTGAAGTGAGCCAATCAAAAAGTAAACAGGATAAAGCACTACAAGATATTAATAAACAGAAAAATAATCAAACTACTCAGCCAATTAGCAGTAGCAAATACCACCGAACAATTAGAATGCAATATATACCTCAGGGATTTGAACATCCTTCAGAAACCTTGCGGCTAAATTTTCTAGTACTATGCCATCAGATGCAGCAAAAAAGGCTAGGACGTGGGTTATGAAGTGCTTCTCAGAGTCAGTCAAGGTTTCCCAATGTTGAACATCATAGGAGAGATCAACCTCCTCAGCTGTAAATCCATTCACAAATTGCCAGAAGAAACAAGTAATCAAGATAAAAATTAACTATGCTTAGTCAAATTTGACATAAGGAATCAATGACTCAAGTACAGCCTCACACAAATGTTGGCTTCACAATAAAGGGAATATTTTTGTCAAATTGGTCACTAGAATTTAGTTCAAGAGTTCCAAGTGGTGCTGCCACCCAAAAAAGAACTTTATCAAGAAACC
Source organism: Neltuma alba (assembly GCF_004799145.2). Taxonomy (NCBI): domain Eukaryota; kingdom Viridiplantae; phylum Streptophyta; class Magnoliopsida; order Fabales; family Fabaceae; genus Neltuma; species Neltuma alba. Next base: position 34,924 of record NW_021636525.1, on the reverse strand, counting down.
CAATCGATCTTATCCACACCTCCAACACCTCTAGCCTCAGCCTAAATTTGATGAAAATATGATATCAGACCATTTTTATTTTAGATTAGATATTTTCAGCTAAGCCTGGTTACTAATTAACAGATCTCTAACTTCAATTAATCAAACAGGAACTCATGTTTTACATGCATAAATACATACGTATTATATTTCTCTTTCACATTCCCACAACTAACTGGTAGTAGTTGTTCCTCAAATCGACATGGCGCAACTTATGTCTGCCAAGCCAAGGCAAAGGCCACTTAGATAATATTTGACATGACGTAACAATATAGCAAAACCTAGAAGGTTAAGGTTTGGTTGGAGACAAGGCCAAAAAAGGTTGCGTTGGAGACACAGAGACATATCAGGGGTAACGTGTTTAACCACAACCTACAGAGACAGTAAGAGATAGTATCTATTTTTCTCACCGCACCTCACGTATCCAAGCATTGCCAAATATTAGGCGCCAAATGGCTGTACAAGGACGTTAATTCAACAATGCCGAGACAAAGAGTCACTCCGTTGCAGATGATATAACTAGAATAAATAATAGTCTCCTTTATGGATATGATACTACGCACGTGAGAAATTAAATATATAATAGCGAAAACACAGAACTGGAACAAAAATTTGAGTAAAAACAGGGACTGACTTGCTCCAATTCAAAGTTCGAACAATTTTAAGTAAGAAAAGTATTGCGGGTATTGTGCAAATTCCAGGCACTCTTTGCCCGAAGGAAAATTAAACTATCAAAATTGCCTCAAATTTCAAATAATGTCAGTAATTACGTTATATTCGTTACCCCAATTGTTAATTAATGAACAGAGGGATGAAAGCATTACGCTTCAACCGTCAACACACAAGTACCATGACAGACGTGGGATAAAACAGGATCAAAGATTAAGTCTTTGTTATCCAACCTAGAAAAGCAACACAAGAGAATGTAATACCCGTCCAAAAACTGGCTTCAGCCTTCTTATACATTTCCCAGAGTTGCTTATACCGGATGGGGAACATACAAAACCTCTGGGTTTGCTCCATTAGTATGGGTTCTTCTTCTGCAAGTTCTTTTCCATGCTTAGCTTTGTCTGCTGCATTTTCCAGAGACCCCATTATGTTTGCGAGTCCAATTTCGTAAGAGTGTGACCCCGAAGTTGAAGCCTTTGATAGTGAATGCGTAGGAAATAGAATAGATAGATAAGAGTGAATAAGCAAAACCCTACATAAACCCTCTGCCCCCGATAGAAAGAAACACGAGGGTCGTAACTGCCAACAAAGAAATCACGGAAATCATTAGCCACTATCGGCCTTTTGTATGTTAGCGACCATGTTCATTCGGATTTGGGATTCTCTTTTCGGCTTTTTGGCTTTTGGGTTCTAGAATAGAAGATTCACCACCCAATTGAGTTTATGTCGCGACCGGTTTTGGGGCATCCTTGAAATCGCACGGAATCAACCATATCTTTCAAACCATGACGTGTGTGCATAATTGTTAAATAAAATGATAAAAAGATACTACTATTGACATTTCATAATTATGCATCCCAAATAATCACCTGTTCCTATTTATAAAATGAGAAGAGGAGATTTTTTTTAACATCTCTATTAATCATAAAATCTGTTTCTATTACTCATTTTCATAATTTCTTTATCTTGACTTATACAAATCTTGTTATTAGGAAGATTAAATCTTAGAAAAAATGATTAAAAAAAGCTGAAAATTACTAAATTTCAAATCAAATTTGATAATACTTATAGTACTTTATTTGGTGTTGACGATATTGAATTTGTAAATGAAAAAAAAAATTGTTAACATTCTTTATTTAGTATTTAGTAATGTCTATCTTCATTTTTTATCATTTCCCCTAAATCTTATACATTAAAATGGTACTCCTTCCGTTTCTTATTATAAAAGACATTTGATGCTTATGGCATGTTCCTATATATAAGAGACACTTAAAAGTTGTCTCTATTTTTTTGTATTGATTTCCTATTTTACCCATATTTATTGTCTCCAACTCACACTCTCTCTCCCTCCCACTTCTCTTTCTTTCAATAATTTAATTGTTTTCTTTCATACTCTCTCTCCTTATTAATGAGGGCATTTTTGGAAAAAAATTATATTTTTTACACATTGATTGTTATTAACTAATTTTAACTGTTTTTTTGATCAACGTAATTCGGTTATTCGTCTCTTATAATAAGGAACGGAGGGAATATTAGAGTCATGATTTCGTATGGGATAAAAAGCATATTATTTAAAGCCAATCTCATCCTAGTTTAGTTTCACCAGTAGGAGAGATTTCTGTTGGGACAGAAAAAGATCATGTTGTAACCTTTGTTTTTCTGTTGGTTCTTCTTTCAAGAGGAGGAAAATCCTGCTCACAAGGATCCATCATTGCTATACACGGGATGAATTGTTGAATGACAGGAATCACTGGATCTGGCCTCTGTTTAGGAACTTCATGACCTATTTCTTTAAGTAAATTATATAGAGATAATATACTAGAAGAAACAGTAAGAACAGGAACCTTCCAGTTTCTAACTTTTTGCTTCGGACCATGATCATCATCATCATGGTGATGATGGTAATGTTTGTGAGAACAAAGTGATGTATTCTTCTGCTTTTTCTTCTTTGCAGCATACCTGATAGGATAAGACCATCCATCTTCATCTTCATCGTCTAATGCTTCTCACCAGTAAGGTGTATCACATTCATAATCCGGATTATATTCTTCTGGTGCATGATTCCAAATGAAATGACCATTTATGTGAGACACATAACATGATTTGGCATTTTGATCTACCCAAACAATTGGAGGATCTCGCTTGGATGAAACATAGGCCGGGGTGATAGACAAAATATGTCTAGAAGGTACAGAAGAACCTTCTTGGCCTGGCTTTGTGAAGACAGTTTTGACTGTGCCATCCAGAAGCCTTTTTATCTCAAGAGGAGTAGAAGTATGAACATCTCTTTGAACACCATAAAAGTGTTTTTCATAGTCGGTGATCCACTCAATAGGCATCAACTGAGCAAGTTCCTCTTTTGGAATCTGTCAGGGAATCTAGATGATGGAGGTATCATCAGCTCTATCAGAAACCACATAAAGAGCATCTTTAGTGGAATTTGGAAAATGGAGATCTGGAGTCTGTAGATAACTTAATGATGAAGAGTTGCCGCGATAGCTCTGAAATCTTGTTTTGCCCCAACTATCTGAACTTGGATTTTTAGTCTGTCCATCAAAGTTGGATCTAAAAGTTTGATGTTGAAATCTGGAGCCATGGTAAGGATGACATTACCGTTGCTAAGAGTGGTCAAGACAGCACCAGTCAGAACATTACTATAAGAAGTATAGGTAGTATCAACTAGAGCAACTTTAGCAGTAGCTGAAATTCTCTTTCTCCCATGGAGTGTAACAATAAGGCATACAACATCTATATGGAGATGAGTATAACCTTGAGCTATCCATTTATTGATTAAAGGTTGAGGTATACCAATAGTAACATATTGTTCAGAGGAAGAGGAATGAAGACCACAGTTTTCTAAACTGGTAGACTAGACAATTTCTTTTACATGGGTCTTTCGGTGGAGATTAGATTTCTAACATTTCTGGTGACACGATTAGTACAATGGCAAAGGCTATAAGGGCTAAGAAGAGGTAGATTTGTTTCCTGGACTCTAGCATCTTCAGGAAGATGATCGATCTCAACAAGATTTTCTATTTTTCTGGAAAGAGTTCTACGAAAAGAAGAGGGAAGTCTTTATGGGGTAAAAGGGGTAGAGAGTCGAACGGGTTCAAGGCTATTTGAAGTTTCACTCATGACATGGTGATATCTTCTTACTCACCTTCACAAATAACATATCCAACATCACCTCCTTCTTATCCCAGAGAATTTGATTACAGCAAGGTTTTCAAAATGTCTTATCCCATTTTAAGACAATTGAGAAAACCTCAACCCACTCTTCCACCTGTACAACCGAATCTTCTTCCTAGACTTTCAATAAGACCACCTCATTTCCCTTAATCTAAAAGACCTTTTCAGCCATCATCCTCATACACTAAACCATTGAACCAATACCATCCTCTCAATGAGTTAAAATAAGAACTCCACCATCATCACCACCAAAACAAACTTCTCTTCCTGATAGAGAAAAAAGAAAAGAAGTTGTTGATCCAAACAAAACCATAGCCACTCTCCAATCCCTGAATAAAGATCAATCATCATCAGATGGAAGCTCTGAAACTGAGTCTGATCCTTCTATTGAATACAGTTCTAACTCTAATTTTGAAACATGTCATGTTGATATTTCTAAGGTAGCAATAGTCCAACCAAATCCTACAGTTGAAGATCCTTTTGATGAAGAGCCATTTGTCCCTCATACATATGAGTTTAGAATAACGGACTACAAACTTACTACAGGTCTGTAGTTCACTTTGATGACCTTCCTTCGGAAAAATAAAGAGACAGACTTCATGAGTTCGGTGCATGGGTTGATTTGCAACTTGTCAGGCACAATACAAATCTTGAGGAAGTTCTTACAGAATTTCTCTCGAGATTGACTGGACATTAAGAGAATGGTTTCAAAGCCTCAGTGATTACCAGAAGATAGCAGCAACTAAAGTTGATAATGCGGGAACTCTTCTGGGACTCATTCACAAGGAATTCATTGGTGATTTCCAGATCATTGACAAAAGGCATCGTCAAGAATATTTTGAGATGAAATGCTATTATTTGGATAAAAGAGACTTGCAGAAGCATTTCCAGAGAATGTTTGAAAAATACTACATGCTTGGAGGAGCTAATGATATCAATCTCAGGCATACTTTTATTGCCTCTCTTCCAAATGAACCACAAACAGAGTTTCATAGAGTTATCAATACACTCCGTAGAAATATGTCTGACATTTCTATATGAGAAATATATTAGTTGGCAATAGCAACTGTAGATAAGCTCTGTGAACAACAGAAATTCTTCAAAAGAATGTTGAAATGACAGTCAAAATTGAAGCATGCTTGCAAAAAACCCCATCTGAAGATAAAGTGCAAAGACTATGAGGATTGCTCTTGTTCTACCAAGAGAAAATCTCATTATCGCCGATTCAGATATCCAAACGATTCTTATTCCAGAAGAAGACCTAGAAAGCATTTCCTGAGATACTTCAAAAGGCGCAGGTCTTATTTAAAGAAATCTGATAGGTGCTATTTGTGCAAGAAAAAAGGACATTTTGCAAAAAATTGTCCTAACAAGACAAAAAGGGATGTGAAGATACTAGAATACTTGTAGACTGTTCTAATGATCAATGCAGATGAAGACATCGAATCTGTCATTGAAGAACAAGATGCTCAGGATGAAGAAACACAATATGTTCTTCCTTTCTCTAAAGATAAATAAACTAACTCTGAATCTTTATCCCAAGAGTATGATGATCTTCAAGGGTATTTATATTCTCCTGAACAACCCGTGTATCCACCTTTCCTTGGTTCTTTGGCTTCTCAGCCAAAACACAACAAAGTCATACCCAGGCCAAATGTCAAAATTCATATCTAAGAAGATATGAAATACCAATAATTCCTGTTATTGGCTTCATAGATATTGGAGCTTGCAAAATCATTGTGAATCCTAATATCCTTCCTTCTAAAGCATGGATCCCTTGTGAGCAACACTTTCTCACTGTTGATTCAAAAACATTCAAAATTGAATGGATTATTCGAAGAAAGATTGGTATTCAATTTTTTCTAGGACGTGTTCTATGGATGAAAGTTCTTGGTAGTGATCTCCCTGGAAAAGATATTTTTATTGGATTTGACGCTTATTATCATACTAGGAATCTTTAGGTACTACCTAAAGGAATTAGATATAAAAATTTCTTTAATACGTATACTAAAATTTCTAATCTCTTTGAAATCCAACAAGCATATTATCTTCAGGTACCAAAATATGAAGGATATCGTTTGGAATAAAAAGCATATTATTTAAAGCCAATCTCATCCGCCAGATTATTGGAATATTGATTATGAGTTTATTTAACTTGAATATTGGGAGAAATTTCACATCAGATAAAATTGGGCTAAAAATCATATATATATATATATATATATAAGTAAAAGAATTCTTAAATTTAGTGGCATAAAATTTTAGGTTAAGATATATAGTGCCAAATTCATTTATTTACATCTTCCTACTAGTGCATGGTTATTGTTTTAGTTTTATTTCTTAAAATAATAACAAATAAAATGTTCTTATATAATATCGGAGTATAATACAATTAGATCATCAAACTAAACCTAAAAGCTTTAAATTTTGGAATATTGTATTCTTAACAAAAATGTAAAAGATGCAAATAATTGTTGATAATTTCATTCTTTGTGTATTAGAACAACCTACCCTCAAATTTGGCTGTTTTTTTTCCTGTAATTATTATATTCTTCTTTGAAGTAAGATTTGATTGAGGTATGGAGTGGTTAATGCTGCTTTTAAGTTGGGTGGTATAATTGAGAGCAATTTTATACTATTTTTTTTTAAATTAAGGCAAAATGTCACTGGAAAAAAAATGTCCCATTTGCTTTTTATAATGGATGTTTATTGTTTTAACTTTATTTCTTTGACTAATCACATTCTTATAAAGTCTCAGAAAATCTTTTTATTTCTTGGTAGAAAAGTCTCAGAAATCTTTAATCTCAATTCTCAAGCATTTAACATGAAAAATCCCCCCCCCCCCCAAAAAAAACGAAAAAAAAACAATCCCCAAACACGGAAGCGGAACGAAGGTGAAAAAAGAAGCGAACGCAATGGGGCTTCCGTTTGTGTGGTCCTCCTTCCTCAATCATCAATAAGCAGGCCCCAGAAACGTCCGTTCATCGTGATTAAATACCCCCAAGTCCCTGTAATAGAGGAATTATCGAGCTTCGGTCTCCATCGTGCATTGTGTTTGTGATTACTGGAACCAGAAGAAGAAGCAAGAAATGTCAGGTCCAGAGTGTTGCTCAAACCCGCCAACGCTCAACCCCAGTGCTGGAGCTGGCCGTGTTGAGAAAGTTGGTGGCATAGATACTTATGTCACCGGCTCCGCCGACTCCAAGCTTGCCGTTCTTCTGATCTCCGATGTTTATGGTAATTTAATTTTACCACTTGTTTCACTTTGTCTTCTTTGAAGCATCTTTATTTTGTGATCAATTTTGTTAGTTGTAGGCTCGGGGGACCTATTCGAGCTATACAGAAGATTTTGTTCGAAAGATCTAATAAATTCCAATTATCATGTTTATGCTTTGAGTTGTTGACGCCATTTATTTCTGTGATGTGTGATTTTACTTCTGGAAGTCTACTTACTACTCTGAATAAGTTTGATTTATTATAACTATAATCTAGCAAAACAATTGTATAGAAACACCTTTTTGAGGCTGAATGGGGCACAAGCTCGTTTCTTTTGGGTTCCAAAATGCCGTTTGGGCTGAATTTAACTGTTATCTGCATATCTCTGTTCAAATATATGTGCGTTATATGGTCTGGTGAAAAGTTAAAACCCGAAAATACGTATATTTTCCTATGCATGCACGATACCATCATTTTTACCCAGCTAAAGATTGCTAAAGTCAGTATCTTTTGGAGGCTGTGGTCTCTACATGGATATATAATAACATGTATTAGCCCTAGATGTTAATAATATCATCTTTTAACTTCGCATGTTCAACTTGTCCTGCAGGTTATGAAGCACCAAATTTGAGGTACGACTAATTCTTTCTGCTTCTCTTGTTACTTATTTTGGCTGGTATAGTTATTTTCATAGGAAGTTATTTATTTTGGTCTCCTGTTTGCATTAAACTGTATTATAGTTGGATTTCATTAGTTGTTATGTTCAGAACCTGAAAATTCTTTGAAATTGGTGTCTGTTGTAACTAAAGTGATGACAACAGTCAATGGTCTTTTTAGGTTATTCAATTTTTTATTTATAAACGTTTCGGTTTATTGGCTTCTGCTGGTAATAATAAAATCCCAGTGCATTTCTACCTATCCAAATTAATGGTATGATAGTTGAACCAACTTGTCCTCTTTATACCGTTAGCTCAGCTTCTGCTTCATGTGGGGGACAGAATTTAATTTTGATGAAGAAATAATAAACTGACTATCCGTCTCTTATCTCCAAAATCAAATAGATGCACTAAGTATAATTTCAAGATCATGGTCTGTGAAAGCAATGCTGCATGATATCTGTGACACATTGATACGAACCGGGGGCCTTTACTAGTTTATTGTTCAGTGAATTATTATGTTTTATGTGTTTTATGTTTTATTATGTGTCCTGTATTGACTGTTACAAGTGTCCAGCGTTGGTTACATCATTGTTAGTTTTATACGGATAGGATAAGGTGGTTATTTTCAGCTTATGTACCATACTATAAATATCGTACATGTATTCTGCCGAAAGGGGAGATGAATGAAAAGCATTATTCAGTTTGCCTTAAACTACCTCTTCTCCTAGAATTTCAGATTCTGGTTCTAGGCTCTCTCTCTCTCCCCCTCCCTTATCTTTCTTTTTCTCTTCTCTTCTCTTCCCCTTTCTTTCTGTCCTAACTCTCAAGATCTAACACACATGTAGGTATAAAACTAGGTTATCGATTTTCTTAGATGGTAAGTGGTGATATTATTATCTGGTTTGACTATTTGTCTGCTCTTTCTTTGATTTCTTTCTTTCTCACTACAATTTTTCAGACATGCTTAATAAGTATGTTCTCCCGTAAAGGAAGATTATTCGTTTTCTGTTGTGAAGGAAGCTTGCGGACAAGGTTGCTGCTGCAGGGTATTATGTAGTTGTTCCTGATTTCCTCCATGGCGATCCTTTTGCTCCTGAGAAAGCTGACAGACCAGTATCTGTTTGGATAAAAGATCATCCGCAGGTTAGATCCTATGTTAATTGTTATGATACTTGAACAAATTTTATTTTACAGTTTATTGTTTTATTTTTAAAAGAATAACCTTTTTTTAATTTCATCTGAATAAAATCTTGTGCACCCGTTCTAGGAAATTTTCTTCTCAATGATAGGGTTTGGATTTTGGGATCAAGCATTATGAATTGGAGGAATAAATGTAGACTAATCATCCTTTTATTTGTAAACTTCTCTGATGCTGTCATGTTGTATAATACATTACTCTCTGATGCTGTCATGTTGTATAATACATCATTCTCTGACGCTGTCATGTTGTTCTATTAGGACAAAGGTATTGAGGTCGCTAAACCTGTAATCGAAGCCTTAAAAGGTAAAGGTGTTTCAGCAATTGGAGCTGCTGGTTTTTGCTGGGGTGGTGAGTGCCTCTCGTTCCGCTTTGTTTTTTTTTTTTTTTGGTGGCTTTTATGTTTCTCCTTTTGTGTACATAACCGTTTCAGATCTTTGTAGGTGTATGTATTGCATCCATTTAATCACAAATGAATTTATAATTGAATTAGTAGTTATACAATGATTTCGTTCATCTTCTTGAGTGATGCTGACGTTTTTTTTTTTTTTCCTTTTCCTTTCTCAGCCAAGGTTGTAACTGAGGTTGCAAGACACGGACTTATTAATGCTGCTGTGCTATTACACCCATCATTTGTCACTGTGGATGACATCAACAGTATGCTTTTTAAATGCTTCATTTTCTTGTTAAGTTACATATCCTGTTTTAGGGGGAGAAGTATAGTATTTTCAAAAGGAGAAAAATTATCAGAATTTTGTTGCAGCTTTTAGTTAAATGATCAGTTTAAGCATGTTGTTTAAAAGACTTTTCAATTTCATGGAGGTCTGTTCATATGATATATGCTTTGGGAGGGCAATTATTTCCCGAACAGGAGTTATTTACATGGGTTTTGTATCTAGCTCTTTTGGAATTTTTTATTAAACTTCTTTTGCCGTACTTGATCTATAATTGATCATGCAATGATTTGCATGATATTAGAATTTAGGAACTTAGTCCATTCCAATTCATCCTCATACTTCTGAGATATCAAATGGAAATTGCAAAGGATGTTCTCAAAGGAGTCATAGATATTTACATGGTGGGCAGTCAATAATTGAATTCTCTTACAGGCGTTGAAATTCCAGTTGCTATACTGGGAGCTGAGACTGACAAAATTTCTCCTCCAGAACTTGTTAAACAGTTCGAACAAATCCTATCTGCTAAGCCTGGGGTAAGATTTAACCCCATCCCCGTTTCTTAGTGATGAAGTATCATTCTTTTAATTTTCTTATTAAGGGAATTTACGTAATTTAGTTATACCTTAATAACCCTGCTGAAATCGTACAACATTTTTTTAGCTCGAAAAGGTTGTGTTCTTTTCCCACCTTGGATGGGTGGGGACGAGTTGTATTTGTTGCATATATCTGTATCTCTGAGCACATTCCGTCTTTATCATCATATGCCATTCAGACCTTTCTGAGGTAATTGATAACATGATTACATTTTAATCTTATCTTCTACACCTGAGCTATGGCTGTTCGTTCTAATTTATGTTCAATAACAGTAAATTTGTCCATAAATTTGTGTCGAAAACAAGCCCTACATTAGCATTGATACATTGTATGGCAGACTTTGATGCATAAAGGCATGCCGTTAATACTGTGATGACAATGGAATCCAGCATGTTTCATACCATGGCTTAGTCTGCACTTTCTGGAAATTCTCACTTTCATGGTAATCCGGACAAGAAGAACTTGAGCACCCTAATCACGCAATCAATTCGAATGTCTAATTTGACATCCTACTATTGGATTCAGTTTCCAGAAAACCTCAACTGATTGCTGTTTCCATCTCATTGAGTACCTACACATATGTAGGGAAATGCCAGCCTCCTATCCTTTGTTTGAAAGATCATTTTGTCCTCGTTATGTTTTGGCTGTTTTTATGTTTGTTACGATTATCCTTCTATCTTTCAGTTGAACATTCCTAGAGCAGTTGTTTGCATTTTATTGTAAAACCAGTTTGGCTATCCTTTTTCTTCTTTGTATGGCTATCTGTATTTAAGATGTCGCTGATTAACATGTTTGTTTTGTGCAGGTTCCTAGTTTTGTGAAAATATTTCCTCAAGTTGCACACGGTTGGACTGTGAGGTACAACACTGAAGATGCTAAAGCAGTGTCGGCAGCAGAAGAGGCGCATCAGGACTTGTTAACCTGGTTTGCCAAGCACCTTAAGTGAGAAATCTTGTTCTGATGGCCTTGTACCATGGTGGCATGAAAGCCATAGGAGATTGTAGATTCAATCCTGATTGTTACCTCAAGTCAATTAGATTATCAGTATTCAATCTACAAGCACGTAACTACATAGTTCGTGTAGATTGTCCTGTGATGTTGCTGCTGATTTGTTCGAGTGGCATTGTACACAGAGTCAAACTCAAAGCATAGCATGTTCATTGCAATGTATTAAAGACTGGAGATATAAATTTCAAAAATTTTATGTACATGCCATTGTAGGCTGATGCCATGTGTATTAATTGAAAAAAAACATCAACTGAAAAAAAATGCGCAATTTGCCTTAAATATGTAGGTTTGTGAGTTTATTTCTTCTTTTTTTTTTTGTCAACTTAAATATGTACTTTTTCTGTCCTTTATTATAAGATCTAATTTTTTGAATGGGTCTATTCCTTTTTATAAGATCCTCTTTGAGTTTGTCTGAGCATTTATTGCAGTATTACCTATTTTACTTCTAATTTAATGCATTTAATACATTCTCTTTTTTCATTTATCTCACTATTATTTTTTCACATTTACCCATTTATATATATGGGTATATCTAAAAAAAAATTATATTTGTTATATATTAATTGCTTTTAACTAATTTTAACTTTTTTCCTTAAATCGCGTAATTTAGTTAAAATAATCTTATAATAAGGGATGGAGGGAGTATTGTTGTTGTTTTTATTTTATGTCTTTAAATATCAATAAATGAAATGTTCTTGGGTAAAATAGGTAAGGCCTATTTAACTATTTTGATTAGATTAAAGAAGTTAGGTAAGTTAGTTAATTATAAGAAATATGACATGTTTTTTCTAAAAAATATTATCTTCCTTATATATCCTCTCTCTCTCCTACTTGATTATAGTTGAGGGAGTATCCATAGGAGTAATTTAGAAAAAATTGATAAATATGAAAAATAAGTCTTATAGGGTCAAAATTAACTTAACAATTAGGTCCTATATTAAAGACTGAATGAGTATGTTTTTTCAATTATACTCTTATTTACAAAAAAAAAATTACATGAGAGATAATGAATGAAAACTTATTACCAAGAAATAATAAGTAGCATATACTTAATGGGAGTAAAAGTGAAAATATTAGTTTAAAATTTCAGACAGAGAATTTTTTTTTTTTTTTATATTTAGACACATCACCATAAAAGACTAGTATGAAATGTTTGATGTGTCAACGACCAGCTTTATTTCATCAGGAGATTGACCGTATGAATTGTACAGTGGCATGCTATGAAATGGTTGATTTTTATATATATATATATAGGGGGCTTGATTCATTCAGAATAATTTACCATTAGATCTAGCTAAACTTGCTTTGAAGCTTTAAACTTTGAAATATTCTTGATAGTAAAGTCTTAATATGCAAGTAAGTGCAGCTAGTTTGATTCCTTTAATATTAAAACGGGTCAAATTTTGCTGTTTCTTCTTATTGATTATTATGCTTCTTTGAAATACGATTGATGATATTTGGGAATTGGCATGATTCATTCACGTTTATTAGGTGGTTTAATTGAAGCATTTTTACATATCCCCCTTATGTGGCTGTGTGCTGTTTTAATTTAGTTCTTTATCTAACCATATTCTTGAGAGGTAATGCTAGATCCCAGCTATATTATAATTCATGAAATATGTGTAAAATAGTTATTTACAGCATGTAACAATAAAAACACTTGAATTGAATTTTTTAAATAATTATATATCAATATAATTTTAGAAATAATTTTTTAAAAAAAACGTGCTTAAGTTAAATCTCAACATACAAGTACAACTAAAAGAGTTCTATATGTTCTTATTGTCAACAAGAACCTGAATATTTAATGCATATTGCGATATTAATCATCTGTTTTTCTCATCCAAAACGTGATATTTATTATTAAATAAATATGGCAGATATGGCGTAGGTTTAGTAATCAAATGGGCAATTAGAATTATTTAAATGCTTCAATGGCATATTTTTATCGCTTCAATGGTAAATTATATAATACTTGAACTAAAATTGTTTGATTGGAAAATCTTACACAAATGTTCTCTCTTAAAACTCAAAACCTGATTCTTTTCTCACTTAATTTTTTTTTTTTTGGTTTCGAAGAGGCAATCAGTGACATTTCATGCCATAATCACTCATGAAATTTGTTAAGATTATAAAAATATTGAAATATGTCAGGGCCTTGTGACCCAGTTGATTAGGAAATAGTATGATCGGTGTTGGATTATAGGGGGGAAAAATTGAAACCTTTATAATATCTTCACTTCTTAATAAAAAAGTTAGTTTGACTTTTAATTTGATTCTAAATATAAGACTATAATTTACTTTGTCTCTTATATTTATTTTTTTTAAGATAATCCTTGTAGTACTTACACATGTTAAATATTTAATCAAATAATACTTGATTGTAAGAATATTTTAGGTAAAACAATACCTATTTACTCCTCTAGTCCTTAATATAGAATCTAATTGTTGAGTTGATTTTGGTACTAAATATAAAACCTATTTATCATATTTATCAATTTTTTCTAAATTATCTCTATAAATAACCCCCCAACCATAATTAAGTAGAAGAGAGAAAAGAAATGTTAAAGAAGATGATCACAGTGTTTTAGGAAAAAACATGTCATATTTCTTATAATTAACTAACTTACCAAACTTTCTCAATCTAATCAAATAGTTAAATATGTCTTATATTAAAGATCGAAGGAGTATTATAAATAATTAACTTAATTAATTTTTTTAATCTATTCAAATTATTCAACTAGTTATATCATAAACACTTCTTAGCATTATCAATAATAATGTCTGCAATGGGTGAGGCATGAGAGGGACCCTGATCTAATTCATCCTTTAGAAAGTCCATAAACCACTACTTTGGTCTTAGACTAATTTAAATATATTAATAAAATAAGTTAAGTTAATTATTTGTAATAAATAGTTATTATTTTTTTAAATAGTTTTACTAATAAAATTATTAGTTAAAACTACTATTATTAAAAAGATTATTTAAAAAAATATAAAAAATATAAAAGATAATATAGATTAAAATTTTATATTTAAAAGTGAAATAAAAGTTATACTGAGAATTGTAGTACGTGGTATTAATTTTCGTGTCCTTATATTTTGAATAAAAGAAAAATCGCATTTTTCGGTTGTTGCATTTGGCCGTTTCTCGTTAACGTTGAACGTCACTGTTGACGCCAATCGAACTTCCGTTTGTGGTCCTTCCTCCTCACTCATCTAGAAGCAGGCTGCAGGCCCCTGAAAGTTCCGTTCATCGCCATTAAATGCCTCCAGGTCCCTCGTAAGAGAGGAAGCATCGAGCTTTCATCTTCACTGTGTGTTGTGATTACTGGAGTCAGAAGAACAATCAAGAAATGTCAGGCCCAGAGTGTTGCTCAAACCCTCCAACCCTCAACCCAGCTGCTGGAGCTGGCCATGTTCAGAAAGTTGGTGGCATAGATACTTATGTCACTGGCACCGCCGACTCCAAGCTTGCCGTTCTTCTGATTGCTGATGTTTTTGGTAATTTATTCATTTTTATCACTTCTTTCACTTCCATGAAGCATCTTTGTTTTCTTATATGCCTATAAATGATACTCTGTCAAGTTCCCATTCCCGGTTTACAGAAGGTATTTGTTCAAAAGATCTAATAAATTCCAGTTATCATGTTTCAGTTTTGATTAACCGATGCCATTTATTTCTGTGACATGGGGTTTTACTTCTGGAAGTCTATTCTGAATCTTATTATTGCATGATAAAGCATTGTTTAGAGGCCCCCGTTTTTGGATGAATGGGGCAGAAGTTTAGAATTTGTCTATTTTTTGTTCCCACATGCCTTTTGGGCCGCATGTGTATTTGTTTTTTGCTTTTCTCTGTCCAAATACATGTGCATGATAGATTTTGGTTAGAAGGTGTATTTTCACTTGAATAACTATTTTGGTTCAATTTAAGATTTTTGCATGCACACGATATGGCTTTTTATCGTGCTAAAGAATACTAAAAGTATCTTTTAGAGGCTGGGGTCTTTACTTCGACTTGATGATAGCATGTATCAGCTCTGGACGTAAATCAATATAATTTCTAACTTCGCACGTTCAACTTGTCCTGCAGGTTATGAAGCACCAAATTTGAGGTACGACTAACTTATCTGTCTGCTTTTCTTGTTTCTTATTTTAGCCGGTATACTTGTTTTCGTAGTAAATTACTTAGGTGTCCTGTTCGCATCAAACTGTATTATAGCTGGACACCATGATCTGTTAGATTTGGTACCTGAAAATTCTTTGAATGTGATTCTATTGTAATTAAAGGGATGAAAATAGTCAATAGTTTTTACTCTCTTAAGTTATTGTTTGGGTGTCACTTTGGAAGGGATTTCTATTGTAATTGAGGAAATGAAAATAGTCAATAGTCTTTTAAGTTATTCATTTTTTCCTTTTATCTACATCTTCGGTGATTGACATCCACTGCTAATAATATATGGATTTCTATCTATTAAAATTCAAATCCATGTTTTCTTGGATCCAATTGCTCATTTCTATTATGCATTCGTGAATTCATGAGGTTTAGTATGGAAGATAATCTGCATGGTGTGGTAGTTGAGCCAACTTGTCCTCTTCATGCCATTAGCTCGGCTTCTGCTTCAGGTGGCAGACAGAATTTAATTTTGTTGAAGAAATAATAAAAGGGCTATCTATCTTTTACCATGCCAAAATTAAATAGATGCACTTAGTGTAATTTAGTGATCATCGTTTTTAAAAGTGAGGATGTCTGATGTCTATGATATATGTAGGTATATAACTAGGTTATTGATTTTCTTATAGGTGATATGATTATCTAGTTTGACTATATTCTTCAGCTCTTTCTTTGATTTCTTTCTCTCTCATTGCAAATTTTTGGATGTGCTTAATGGGATATGTTCCCTTCGGAAGTAAAACCATTTGTTTTTGGTTGTGAAGGAAGCTTGCGGACAAGGTTGCTGCTGCAGGGTATTATGTAGTTGTTCCTGATTTCTTCCACGGTGATCCTTTTGTTCCTGAGAAAGCTGACAGGCCATTATCTGTTTGGATAAAAGATCATGCACCGGTTAGTGTTTATGTTTATTTTTATGATATTTGAACACTTTTTATTTTACAATATCTTGTTTTATTTAAAAAGAAAACTCTTTTTTCCCCCCCCCCCCCGGAATTTCACCTGAATGAAATCTTTTTGCATACTTACTAGAAAAATTCCTTCTCAATGTTATGGTTTGGATTTTGGGGTCAAACACTATGGATTGGAAAAGATAAATGTCTGATAATCTTGCTTCATTTGTAAGCTGTAATACATTATTCTCTGATTCTCTCATTTTGTTCTGTTAGGAGAAAGGCATTGAAGTTGCTAAACCTGTAATTGAAGCCTTAAAAATTGAAGGTGTTTCAGCAATTGGGGCTGCTGGTTTTTGCTGGGGTGGTGAGTGCCGCTCATCCCATTCTCTCCTTCCCCCCCCCCCCCAAAAAAAAAAAAAACTCATTTTGTGCATCTAGCAGTTTCAGATCTTTATAGGTGTATGTATTTCATCTATTTATCACAATTTATGAATTAGCAGCCATACAGTGGTTTTACTCAACTGTTTTGAGTGATGGTGACACGTATTTTTCTTCTCAGCCAAGGCTGTGGTTGAAGTTGCAAGACACGGACTTCTCAATGTTGCTGTGCTATTACATCCATCATTTGTCACTGTCGAGGACATCAAGAGTATGCTTTTTAACTGCTTTATTGTCTTGTTAAGTTGCATACTCTGTTTCTGGGAAAAAAATATATCATCTGCATTTCCTAAGGGAGGAAAACTATCAGAATTTTCTTGCAGCTTTTACTTGTATGATCAGTTTAAGCATGTCCCGTAAGAGTCTTTTAAATTGCATGGAGATTTGTTCATGTGATATATGCTTTGAGAGGGCAGTTATTTACATTGGTTTTGTATACAGTTCTTTTGAAATTTTGTATTAAACTTCTTTTGTTTTAATTGATGGTGCAATGATTATCATATTATTAGGATTTAGCTACTTATTCGATTCAGATTCATTCTCTAATTTCTGAGAGATCAAACAAAAATTGCAAAGGAAGGTCTTAAAGCAGTTACTGATATTTACATGATGTAGCAGTCGATAATTAAATTCTCTTACAGGTGTTGAAATTCCAATTACTATACTCGGAGCTGAGCTTGACAAAATTTCTCCTCCAGAACTTGTTAAACAGTTCGAACAAATCCTATCTGCTAAGCCTGCGGTACCATTTTTGCCCTCTCTTTGTGAAGTACTATTCTTTTGTTTCTCTATGAAGAGAATTTATGTAATTTGATTATAACTTGACAATTTGCCAACAACGTCAATTTCATGTTGATATAATGAAATCTGCTGAAATCATACAAATATTTTACAGCCAAAAATGTTTTGTACTTTTTCCATTTTGGATGTGTGATGACAGGTTGGATTTATTTGATAACTATTGAGTATATTCCATCGTTATCAGCCTATTCTGCTGGGTATCATGCTTTTCACTATTCACCCGTTTCTGGGATAATTGGTAACATGATTACATTTTCATCTTATCTTGTGCACTTGTGCTGTTGATGTTTATTCTAATTTATGTCAAACACTATTAAAGTTGTCCGTATAATTCAGTAGAAAACAATCTTTTTTTCCCCCTTGAAATTACCTTAGTATCAATTCATCGTATTTGTGTAGCAGCACAATGTCATGCATTGTTTACTGTCATGACAATAGGATTTAGTATGTTTGGTGCTATGACTCAGTCTTCATATTTTGGAAATTCTCACTTTCATGATCATGTGCGCAAGAACATGAAAACCCTAATCATGCAATCAATTCAAGTGTCTAATTTGACATCCTAATATTGGAAGAAAATGATTTCTTATCGGTTTTTGGAAAATCTTATTACCGATTGCTGTCTCCACTTCATTGATTACATACACGTTGATGGGAGGATGCTAACCTCCTATCTTTTTTGAAAGATAATGTTGCCGTTGCTATCTTTTGTCTGTTTTTAAGCTTGTTACCATTGTCATCATTCAGTTGAAAATTCCTAGGGCATTTGTTTGATTTAAATATAAAAGCAGTTTGGCTATCTTCACCGTTTTTTAATTTTTTACGGCTATCTATATTTGATATGTCCCTGATTAACATGATTGTTTTGTGCAGGTTCCTAGTTTTGTGAAAATATTTCCTCAAGTTGCGCACGGTTGGACTGTGAGGTACAACACTGAAGATGCTAAAGCAGTGTCGGCAGCCGAAGAGGCGCATCAGGACTTGTTGAACTGGTTTGCCAAGCACCTAAAGTGAGAAATCCTGTTCTGCGCAAATCTTCTATGGGTATTATATCGCACATTAGAGTAGAAGACATATATCAGTATTCAATCCACATGCATGTAACTACATAATACATGTAGATGTCCTTTGATGTTGCTGCTGATTTGTTGGAGCAGCAAGTCATGTGCATTGTGTCAGAGCATAGTACTAGTTGTCGGGAAATAAATGATGGGGTGTCACTTGGACTTGAATCCCACTGCTAGGTTGAATGGAACAATAATTCTTTCTGTAATTGGAGCTTGTGACGTTTTCATTTGAGATATCAATCTATCATATTTTAAGGTGTTGTTTTAAAAATCTAATATGCTGCTTCTGTCAATGTAACTTTTGACGTTGTGTAATTTGAATTCTCAAAGTCTTAAATTCTCCATCTTGCCTCCTCATGTTGTCTCTATTACAACGCTTCTTCCTCTTTTTCTAAAATGGTAGCCTTTTTTTGAGATTCAATCTGTAATTAATGCCTTGATAAAATAACCCACTTTGGCCTTTGATGAAATCTCATAAATCCCTTTAAAAGAACATTTTATCAACTTACACTTTAACCTTGTGTTTGCATCCATCCACAATAATCAAGGCCTTGAACTTTCTCCATTGATAGCCATAACCAGGTTTGCTGGGTCATTTCCTTAAAGTCTAATTTTTACGGTGAAGGTGGATGCCTGCTTGTCTGTCTTGATTTCCAGAAGCAGATATTCTCAAGTGGACCGGTTCTATTAAAGGAACACTAAAGTCAATTTTTGACTTGATTTATGATAGGACCCCTAACAAATGCTTCCAAAATTGATCATGTAAGGTATAGATTTACTCCCGAAAATAAAAATAAAAGCTTTTATACAATACACAGATACATAGAGCATTATAGAAAACCCACTTTGATGTTACTGCTACTGAGACAAATGACACTGATAGAAGGGGGATAATTATTTTTTTCAGATGAGGATAACAAATAGAAAAAGAGATTAATCCACACACGCTACAAACAAACTTTTAATCGTAGAGAGCGGAATCTCTAAAAACATAACGAGAGAGGAATGGCTCCCTACACCAAAGCTTGACTTGAAAAGTTTTTCTTCCTCCGCCTTCGCCCTTCCCCATTCATCTCTTTATACATACACTTCTAACTTTCCAACTTGCTTCTCTTAGCTTTTCATCATGACTACCTACTTTTGCTCCTCTACTTTTTCTGTCTCGTCCGGTTCTGAACCCTTGTATTTTCTTCTAGACCAGTTTTTCCCCGTTTTCTTCCCTCTTGACACTCCTTTATGTCTGGTTGTGAGTTTTGGCGGCAGTGTCCTATCAATTTGTTTGTTTTTTGTAAATGTCAAGCTGAGAAACTTGATAATTTTTTATCTGGAAACATTTGGGGAAGTTGAAGTAAAGCAAAGTCTGAATATTTATTTATGAAATCTGGCACGAAGCAGCATGCAAGGATAATGAATAAGGAAATGAATTTCTTCCAGGTATCCAAGGAGCAGTGTTAATGATTGCTCCGAATTCTTGGATGCAGTGTATGTCTGCATTTCTGATGGGAGTTTTCAAACCCAGATGATGCCTTTCTGGTTGAATTTGCTAGAAGATGAAATGGATTTTCTTTCTTTCTTTCTTTTTGATGGAAAGGTGAAATGTATTGGTGCTTGGTTTCACGGATTTGTTTGGCAGTTAAGATCGTCAGTTATGTGCAAGTGTTTGAACAAGTCATTATGCTGAAGGAATAAAGTTCGTTTCATTTCCTGAAATTGACCAAACAAGTGTTTTTTCTTGAAATAAATCTCAGTACAGTGAGTTCTAGAAATTTGGATTCCCAGATATATGGTGAGAAGAGTAAGCAATTTTTCCACTTTATAATATTCATTCGTTTTCTTTCCTTTTATTTAAAGGGGCCTAAGGTTACAAACAGATGGAATCTATTGACTTTTGATTTATGGAGGAACTTATATGTCACTAGGTTACAAGATGATCGGCTATAATATTAACTCTGATCTCACAAGTGCATAGTGAGACCTAAGATGTTAAACTTCAATTTTTATGTAGTTCTTTTTTTTTTTTAGCCTTGTTTTTATTCGTTTGACCGACAGTTTATAGATAGATAGCTACCAAATAAAATGATGGTGGTATGTTAGTAAAAGGGTTGATACAATTCATATATTTGGATCCATTGCAATGTCTTCTAAATAAGAAATTGCTAAAATTGGTGTTATAAAAACAACACAATTTTATTATATGTGAATTTTTTATTTTATTTATGATAGAATTATTTCCATCCAAAGGGTCCCCATTCAGTGCTCATCAGGTGATGAGCACCCAATGCTCATCACTTGATGAGCAATCTGGACCAACGGTCCAGATTTAATATTATTAAATAATTATTTTAAAATAGAAAAAATTATATTTTTAAAGAATGATAGTTAAGAGATTATTTTTATTTTTTATCCTATACCTATTAAAATAATTATTTTAAAAAAATAAAAATAAAAATAAATTTGAACCATCCAGATCAGATTTGGACGGTCTAGATCTGATGAGCACTCAATGTAAATCCATCTTGAATCCTTTTTTATTAATAAAATATTAAATTGACAATCTTTAAATACACTACCTCCGGTCCTTAATATCAGAACTAGTTGACTAATTTAAGTAGATTAAGAAAGTTCGTTAAGTTAGTTATTTGTAAAAAATGAGTGTTGTCTTTCCTAAAATATCCTTCATAATTAAGTATATTGGTTAGAATCATCATTATTACAAAGACTACCTTTGAAAAAAATAGATAAATACGAAAGACAAAGTAGATTGGGGTCTTATATTTTTTTGATACAAATTGGGGTCTTATATTTAAAGTCAAAATAAAAGTCAAATAAGTTCTTATATTAAAGACTGGAGATAGTATTTTTTTGGGCCAATATGAAAGAAATTTTTTTTCAAATAATTATTATTTTCCATGAAAAGGGCCTAAACAGAATAAAGTCCAAGATGAGAATTAGGTAAGACCCACAACTTATTCATTGGGCTCAATTAATGGAGAGCCCAAATTTCAAAACCCTAGTTAGACATGAAGGCGCTTTATAGGTATTCTTCGTTTTGCTTGTGATCAGTCTCGATTCCAAAGCGTCGACCGTATTCGCGCCGTTTCTCTGAGGATCCTCTGTTCCGAGTTGGTAAGATCCGGCTTTTACAGTTTCGAACGCTCTCCTCTGCTTTGAGGGAAATGTATGAAATTATAATTCATGATCTTGTTAATCCGCTCTCCTGGGGTTACTTGTGTTGTACGGAGAATGGGTGCATGCTGGTTGTTTGTATTGTTGTCATTACCTATCGATGCTGTATTGCATATTGTGTACTTGAATTGGGGAACCACAGTTTAAAATTTGTTCTTTAACAAGAAGTGTTAGGTGTGATTTTGTGTATACCTGACCAAGGAACACAACTGTATGAAACAAGCGATTTTTTTTAGAAATTATGGGAATGATTTGATAACACGAAGGATTTGAAGTTCGGCCATAGTTGAACAAAGCGAAGTTGGTTATTGAGGCAGCTCTTAGTATTCTGCTCGTCATTTTATTTATTTATTTATTTATTTTTTGGAGGGGGGAGCGGATTCATGAGTTAGAGGCTACCTGAGTCTGCGCTATTTTTGGGTTTTATGTTTGCAAACTTGTTATTCTTGATAATTTGAATTACTATCGAATATCTAATGTTTAGGTGTCGATTTGCTCCAAGAGCTAGTGTTACTTATGGCTATTTTTTAAGTAATGGATGGATGGACTTGTAGCTTCCATTCAAACTGGTAATGTTGATTAATGATGTGTCTCTTTCATCAAGGGAAATAAAAGAGAATGGAAGTGGTTGTATAAATATGTCTAGATTGTATCATGAAAAGCAATTTGAACCTTTAAATATGGATTTTCTTCCACTTATTGCTCACTTGTGTCTTGCATTAGTCTATTACTTTGTTTTAGAGATCGTTAACCCTTGCCAAACTTTTTAACAGTGACAATGGTGAGAGTTAGTGTCCTAAACGATGCTCTGAAGAGTATGTACAATGCTGAGAAACGGGGGAAACGTCAGGTCATGATTAGGCCATCCTCAAAAGTGATCATTAAGTTTCTTTTGGTGATGCAGAAACATGGTATGTCTCAATTTTATTTCTTAAAGCACTTCCCTTATTTTTGGAATTGATTATAAAGATTTTTTGGTGATCTCGCTCATTCTGCTACTTTCTAGGGTACATTGGAGAGTTTGAGTATGTTGATGATCACAGGGCTGGGAAAATTGTTGTTGAGTTAAACGGAAGATTAAATAAATGTGGTGTTATTAGTCCCCGTTTTGATGTGGGTGTCAAGGAGATAGAACCTTGGACTGCAAGGCTACTTCCCTCAAGACAGGTTAGCTAAGAAGCTTGCTGTGCAATTGCTTGTAATATGAAATCTATGAAATCTTCTTGTTTGTTGACTCTTATGGGGCGTTTGGATTAGCTTCTCAGCAAGACGACTCTTCTCACATACTTACCTCCTACATAGTAAAATCACTTTCAAAAAACTAATTCAAACATAATTTAATTTGTCTATAGCTGATGAATGCCTCCACTTAGCATCATCTTAGTACATTTCATTTATTTTAGATGATTTGGTAATATCGTCTAGCTCACTGAATTGTCCTGCTGTGTTTCTATGAATCTTTCTAGACAACTGTTCTTCATTTTTCTCTATAAGCATGGCTTTTATGTAAGGTTTTCCTGTTAAGTTATAGCAAAGTCTTCTGGCCTCCTGGCCTATGGTTCTTGTACTTTTAAGTCAGGATCCATATATTCTCTAGTTTTATGGCTCTTCACTTGTAAGGTTCAATGTATTTCTTGGGCTGCTATGACATGAGCTTGCTATTACTTGATAACCATGCTAACTTTACACGGTCGATTACGCATGGGTTTGTTTTTCGTCTTCAGGCCTTCCGCCCATAGGTTTTCAGGAAGCATCTTTCCCCCTTTCTCACAGCATTGGAAGTAGTGCCAATCATTTGAAATGGAAAAAAGTAATATATATTGTGTTCATACGGTTTCCCTGTTGGCCCTAATCTTTGATCATACTAATGCAGTTTGGCTATATTGTCTTGACGACCTCTGCTGGTATTATGGATCACGAAGAGGCTAGGAGAAAGAATGTTGGTGGTAAAGTGTTGGGTTTCTTTTACTAGGCATGTTTTTTGTTTTAGGAGAGCGACTCCAGTTTTGAGACTCCTGCCCACTGTAATGACGAAGTGGTAATCTCCTAGTGCTATCAAGTTTAGCTGAGTTGTTTCCTGATGAGCTTTTGTTTGTCTCGCAATTACAATTTCGTCCTTATGATTAATCAGACATATGTACTTTCGTTCCTATAATGCCAAAATATGATGACATCCCTTTGCCCCTTTTCTTCAACCCTCCTTCTCGGGAGGGGATTGTTTTGGGCTTCATATGAATGTTGTATCTTTCTCGTAGTTGCACCTCAATTATTCTTCCATTTTTGTGAGAAAGGATGATTTTATTGTTCCAAGCATATTCGGTATCTATTATACAAGATTTTGTAGTTCTAGCTGACCATTCTAGTGCTTTGACCAAGTTTAATAGATAGTTTAAATAACGCGTGCTTTGATATGACGTTGACACCAGTGTCATCCATAACCTTTGATGGAACATAGTTTTCACTAATTTTGGCCGTTTTGGCTGATATAAGTGGTTTACCTGTGTTGACGCGTGGTTCATTGGCAGCGGGCAGAAAAGTTGTACGATCTGACAATCAGTGTGGGAAATGATTTGAAACCAGCTTGACTTTTTCGGGCGATTATTTGTGGCTGTGTGTTCGTATATGAAAATATTTAAGTAGATTGTATTTTAACGAGATTTTTGTCCATATCAGTCAATATCACGTCAACAGTCGAGTAATCTAGCGGCAAGAAAACTCGCAGGTTTGATCCTGAAGCCTATTAATACTGGACCCTCTAAGTAAAAAGAAGGTTTATTTTATTTTGGCCAAAAAAAAAAAAAGAAAGATTATCAGAGTTGTATTATTCATTGATTATGAATTGTGCGACATATTTCAGGATGTGTGTCCATAGCAAAGGTGCATAAAAATAGAGAATTTGTAATTTCAGAAGGATGTGCGGTGCCCCTTACATCCACGAAATTTCAAAAATAGAGTTTCTTCACAAAAATGAAAGAAGGAAAAAAAGTACGAAACGAATAAATAAATGAATAATACATGGAAGGCATGGATTGACTTGCCTGTCTGGTGATGGTTGTTATGTAGGATTATGGTTTTATGGTGACCACTCACTGGTCAGTCACAGCTCAAGTTGCTAAGAAAATGGTCCCTCCTAAATCCAAACCCATGTCTCAAACATTAAAGCTCCTTTATTTTCCTTTCTTTTTCTTTCATTTTGATCTCAATAATGTTGTTGTGTGTCTTTGCTGGGAGCCAAAATCACCAATGAAACAAACAGATGAGGCTGTGCACTAAAGTTGAGAATTTTGATATCTCCTGCAATTTGGGAAGTAAAAGAAAAAATATTTTAGTAGAGTTTCTTTTAGTCTTCTTTTAATAGTGGAAGGGGGCATGTGGGAGACGGTTGTTAAGGACTTTGAAGCATTGTGGGTGTCATTATCCCCACCAGACAGAAAAATTAATTGCCTGGTTCCACTTTCCACAACTTTATCTTCTTGTTTAGTTAATTTAAATTGAAGTCTTACTCTTTGAAAATTATTCTCTGTTTCAACTAATTTGAACCCAGTATGTCTCTTCTTTCCTGTCTTTTTTACTTTTCCTATTTGATAACCTTCTCTCTCATTTTCACACAACAAATCAATTCCATTTCTCAAAACTATAGCAAAATGGTGAAAAGTTCTTGTTTAGGAAGTTTTATTGGTTAGAAAGACCTAATATGTTTTTATACATAAAAAATATTGGTATTTTATATGATTTCATACATATAAAGTATTTGACTTTGTACTGGAATTCAGGTTCATTTGACCAATAAAATTTTTAAATAAAGACTTTTCATCTATTTTCTCTAGAATTTTAAAAAAATTTCTTTCATGTAAGCTCCATTTGGTCTCAAATTATTGCCTGTTCCCTGGACAGCAGAAAAACATATAACTTTTCAAAGAACTTCAACTGTGCGTTGGTATAATCAATTTCATATCTGTTTCAAAAGTATTTTCTTCTTTATATCTAGAAAAAAAAAGTATTGTGACCAACTTCTGCTTAAATAAAAAAACAGGAGAAATTTCCAATGCAGAAAAAACCAGAGATTATTTTTAATTAAATAAATATTATTATTCTGCGACAAAGTATGTGGCTGAAAAAGATGATATTGGATTGGAGATTCCTTTTATTTAATTAATAACCAATTAACTAATACCACCGTTTCCCAGCTAGAGAACTCTTCAGCCCATGTGACGCACATGCTCTTGTGGCATTAATTAATGGTGAGAATTTCTTTTAATAATTTTTATTCAAAGAGATAAACAATCCCATGTGTTTAGAAGAAAATAAAATTGTCATTCTTAAAAAGAAAACGAATTTTCATTTTCTATGAACTTCATGGATAGTTTAATTATGATGCTGCTAAATCCAGAAGTATGACTTATTACTGGTCATTATGGTAATTAAATTGATAAAAATTACAATAATTAGTAGAGTGATAACATATTTGAGTTTTAAATTATAAAATTTTTATTAGCGCCGATATCATGAAAGAGAAAAGATCTTAAAATTGTCTAAAATGAAAAAAATAAAAATAAAAAGTGAAAAAGAGTGATAAATAAAAATAGGGAATTTAATAATAAATAAAACTGAAACATTATTTGAAAAGCATGTAGTTGTCATATTCTTGCATCAGAACAAAAAAAAATAAAAATGTAATAAAATATTAAACACTGATAACCCCTTTTCCTTTCTCTGCTTCCAAACATAATATCGTTATTTTAAAATCACAATTTTTCGAATTAATGATCATTTTCATTCGCACCCTGTCACGTTTCGGAGTTCTACGCCACAAAGCCTTCAACTTGAAGTACAAGGCCTCTGTGGGAAGCTGATTTTTACTTGGAAATATTTCCGTTGAAATCTGCATAGTCCTCTTCTTCGATTCCTACCTTCTTCACACACAACAAAAGAATCTTATTATGCTCTGAAAGCCGGAGCATTTCCCTTTTCCGTCTGCATATATTATATTCACTTCCTTTTGCCGCTTTTGAGATTATCGCCATAGCAGATCCTCCCAAGATTAGTTTTTTCCGCTTATGCTAGCTCGGTAACATACCAGAGCGCATTTTCTTACGTGATCTGTAACCTGGAAGTTACCAGCTGCATTTTGTTACTTCCGCCAGCTTGTCTTGATTATGTTGTGTTTGATAAAGTCTCCCCCTTTTTTGATTTAAATATAGAACTATCAGAGCATTTGATCCTTAATTTGAACCCTTTGTCTTTTCTTTTATGACCCCTTACTTTCAATCCTAGATGCTACTGTAGCTGCCAGCTGAACCGCGTCTCTTTCCGTTTTGAGCTTTGTTCTTTGTTCTTTTATGTCGAAGGTTTCTAACTTTTTATTTGGTTTTAAACTTGCACTTTGATCACCGCGTGCCTAAGCGTCATAATACCAGTTAATCGTTTTTCCTTTTGAAGTTTTCGCTTTTCTGGGTTTTGAACTTGGTCGTAGGAGTTGGGGGATCTAGATTTGAGTTGAGAGAAGGGGCTGTTTGATGCACCTATTGGCCTAAATCATTGACGGGTTTTATGCCAAGTTGCCTAGATGCTGCCTGATCAAAGAAAAAAGGTAAAGCTTCTCTTCTGATATATGTGTAGCTATAAATTATCTGTGGTAATTCACTTTGGGGGAGAAATTAGATGCTTATTGAGACAATGAATGGTCGTTGTTTTGTTGTTTTCTGCATCTCTGTGACTGCACACAACTTGTACCCACTGGTCACATAGTTGTGATCTTATTTATTCTGTGTCATTTGTTATGAAGTTGCCCTATTCCTCTTACCTTTTTTCTTTCGGGTATTGTGCTTGAACGCATATTTGATCTATGTCTTGTTTGGGATGAATGATTTATCAGGCAAATGTCTATGCTTCACCGCGGTGCTAACTTGTCTAGTTCTGGTTTGTATGAGACCAGCTGAGCATTTCGCATCATTTAGGACATTTTTTCTCCTCTTGCAGATCCTGTTGGATCTACTGGCCATTGCAATCGATTTTTATTGGCTTTCTTCTTTTGCACTCATGTTATATGCTTCAAATTCCCATTATCCTTTTTAAGTTTAACAATATTGAAGCAAGTTTCGCTATAGGATTTTGTTCCTGAAGAAAAGAAAATCTCTTTACTATTAGAGATGATAAGCTCATATATGTTCTTGGCGATTAATTAGACCATCTCTTGACCAAAGAAAGAAAAAACAGAGAGAGGGTAAACCATCCGGTGATGCTCAATACTCCAAAACTTGGGGGCATATTTCAGTATTATTTTTTCACCAATGGATGCAGAACTTGGACGAATAGCTTGTTCTTTTCTGGTTTAATATATGTACACCATCTTTCCCCTCAATGCAGAAATGCATGTTTCAAATAATTTAGGCCACGTGCATTGATTTGACTTTAATTACTTTCTGCTGAATTGTTTATTAACTGTGTTTATGCAGTCATCTGTGGATGTGAACTTCTTCACAGAATATGGTGAAGGGAGCAGATACAGAATAGAAGAAGTAATTGGTAAAGGAAGCTATGGTGTAGTTTGCTCCGCGTCAGATACACACACTGGAGAAAAGGTTGCAATAAAGAAAATTAATGACATATTTGAACATGTCTCTGATGCTACTCGTATTCTTCGTGAGATTAAGCTTCTTAGACTCTTGCGTCACCCTGATATTGTGGAGATCAAACATATCTTGTTACCACCTTCCAGGAGAGAATTTAAAGATATATATGTCGTGTTTGAACTCATGGAATCCGATTTACATCAGGTCATCAAAGCAAATGATGATCTGACTCCAGAGCACTATCAGTTCTTTCTTTATCAGCTTCTTCGAGGCTTGAAGTACATACACACAGGTTATAATCTTTATATAATCAGAATCTTTTTCATGGATAGCTTGCTCTAGCAATCTTTACTTCTATTAACCATTTAGGTTTTGATTATAACAAACTAGTTGCTGATTTTAATTTGGGATGATACTGAACTTCTGAATGGTCCCAGCAAATGTTTTTCACCGTGACCTAAAACCAAAAAACATCTTAGCAAATGCTGACTGCAAACTCAAGATCTGTGACTTTGGTCTTGCCAGAGTAGCATTTAATGACACACCCACTGCCATATTCTGGACGGTAAGAATCTCTTTTTCCTGAGACTATAGAGCCTTGAACATGCAGTGTTGTCGTTTTTCATCATGCTTATTTCCGTTTGACTACTCACAGGATTATGTTGCAACAAGGTGGTATAGGGCTCCCGAGCTGTGTGGATCCTTTTTCTCCAAGGTGCTCTGGTGCAATATCTGTTACATATTTATTTTGGACCCTTGATTTCTTTATTCAATCCCACTCCTGCTTGGACTTTGAAATTACGAGCAGGTCCCTTTCCCTTCCCCCTTAATCCTGTTTCTTTCCTTCAATTACACATGCTAGGGACCTCTTGAACTCTTATATATTTTTTAAATAATTGTGTGCTTGGGGAAATCTACTATTCTCTATGAATCTTCTACTAAAATTACTAAAGAAATATTTGTTAACAAATTGTCTAGCTCTCTTCTCTTTTTGGAATGCTGATAAGAACCTGTGACATTATCTTGACCGTGATTTCTAAGTGTCTATTCTCAATATATGGACTTACCCCCTTGTGAAAGCTTTAATGGCAACTTGGGTGGCCTCTGGTTGGGTAAACTGTACCTTTTAACTATTTTTATCTATCTTGAATCCGTGGAAGGTCTGACCATGTATTAGGGTGAGACAGCCTATCTCTTTATGCACTATATGTACATAATTATTTAATTTTTAGTCATTTAATCAAGATGGTATATATGATTTTTTTTTCTTTCTTTTAATATGAATTTTCCATGTTTTTTCAGTACACACCAGCTATAGATATATGGAGCATTGGCTGCATTTTTGCAGAACTTTTAACTGGAAAACCTCTTTTCCCGGGGAAGAATGTTGTCCATCAGTTGGACCTCATGACTGAACTTCTTGGAACGCCATCTCCTGATGCCATTGCTAGGGTCTGTAAATCATTCACCCATCTTTTTAGCATATTTTTTAAAGTTTTCTTACCACCAGTACCATATATGCAATTGCATGTGGAAGTTAAAATTTTGATTTTGGAAAAAATGTCACACAAATAAAACTGACAATACTTCCAATAATAAACACTAATTTTATTAACATATATAATAGCATGTTATGTGTATGGGATTTAAATTTGAATGCACAAAATTATGAGAGAGAAAAAAACAGGAGAGGCCCATGAGACCCAGATAACGGGTGAACAGTGATTCTGTTTTAGTATAATATATTGATATAGACTTTCAGCAACCCTGTTATTATATGCATACAGATACGAAACGAGAAAGCTCGGAGATATTTGAGCAGCATGCGAAAGAAGAAGCCAGTTCCTTTCTCCCAAAAGTTTCCTAATGCAGATCCGCTTGCTCTTCGTTTGTTGGAAAGAATGCTGGCATTTGACCCTAAGGACCGGCCTACTGCTGAAGAGGTTGAATTGTCATGCATCTTCAGTTCACTTTCTTTGTTATGTCTTGGTCTAACAGGGCATATTGTTTTTTCGAAAATTGCTAGGCTTTGGCAGATCCATATTTTAAAGGTTTGGCCAAGGTTGAAAGAGAGCCTTCAGCACAGCCAGTTAGCAAGATGGAATTTGAATTCGAGAGACGCAGGATAACAAAGGAGGACATACGAGAGCTCATATATCGAGAAATTCTGGAATACCATCCGAAGATGTTGAAGGAGCACCTAGAGGGAGCAGAGCCAACCAGTTTTATGTATCCTAGGTACTTTTCTTTTGGCTGTCGCATTTTGCATTCCTTAAATTTATCATACAACACAGGAATTTCTTTCATATAGTATTTGTACCCAGAAGTTAAAAAAATTTGGAGGCCTTTGTGTTGCAACTCAATATATTTGAAAGAACTCTTTTGGGCTTTTATTTATTATCTCCTGCATTCTTTAATGGCTTTGTCTGTTATTTTGGTTGTTATTGGATGACTTCCGGTTTTCTGCTTTATCTTTTTCTGGTGCTTAAGATGAGCATTTATTAAGAAAAGAAAAGCATTTTCATTGCTAACCAGAAGCCATGTGGTACTTGATTGGCAGTTTTAATTCTCCATCGGTGCTCACCTTGAAGTTGAAATATTGCGTTAGAGTCTATCTAGAATTATCCATTTCTTTTTAATGCTTTCTGGGAATGTAAAATTTTTATTTTGAATTTTTATTTTGAATTGCTTTGGTGAACCTTTGATTCTTAAGCATCTGTAATATATAGTGCTCTATTTTGTCCGGTTTGTCACACTATTTGATGTAGCTTATCAGCCTTTCATTTTGTGCCCCTCTTTTCTTCTGGTAACTAACTCCTCCTCTTTTAAATAGTGCCGTCGACCACTTCAAGAAGCAATTTGCTTATCTAGAGGAGCATTATGGGAAGGGTGGAACTGTTATTGCGCCTGAGAGGCAGCATGCATCATTGCCCAGGTATCCTTTTAATTACCGTTATTGTTTTTGGGTAATGCAGCTTTCTTCTTGGTCACTGGCCTTTGTCTTGTCAACATGCCCATGTATCTGCTCGGAATTGCTGACTTCTGATTTGAGATTGCATGTGCAGGCCATGTGTATTATATTCAGATAACTCAGCACAAAGTCCAGCCGAGGTTGCAGAAGATCTCTCTAAATGTTGCATCAAAGAAATTGAGAAGCCACCCGTGGAGAGGACTGGTGGCATCCCTTTGGCTCGGCTTCCTGCGCAGGTTCCACAAAATATGCAAGGTATGACACCTTACTCGAGTATAGAATTTTCTCCTCCTCTCTCGATTCCTCCTTACCTCTTCCCATCCCTCTCCTTAATATATTGTAAGACAAAATGTTTGTTTACGGGTTGTGCTGTCATGTGACATGAAGGTCACGGATTCAAATTCTAGAAACAGTCTTTTTGTTTGTGGGGTAAAGCTGTGTACACCGATTTTTCAAACCCCACTTGGTGGGAGCCTTGGGCACTGGCGTCCCTTTTTTCATTAGAACGTTTGTTTACATGCTTGAATATGAGATGGTACTTACTGCTCACTTGCTTTAGGTGCAAGGCCTGGAAAGTAGTTGGTTCAGTATTGCGTTACAACTGTGGGGTAGCAGCAACAGCAGACGTTTTTGAACAGCGGCAGATGGTTAGAAATCCACCTGTTTCAGCCCAATATGCTGCTTCAAGCTGTTCATATCCCAGAAGAAACCCAGCCTGTAAAAATGAGAGGACAGAAGATGATGGAATAGAAGGTTCCAATGGTTTGCAACCAAAGCCTCAATATATGCCTAGAAAAGTTGCTGCCGCTCAAGGTGGAGCTTCAAGTCATTGGTATTGAACTATTGTTTTACATACCAAAACTTGGGTAACATCTGCCACTGAGCCTTACAGATCTTGCATCTGGGTTTGTTTCCGCCTAACCTCAGGACGATAATCTGAATCTTAACTGGTGGCATACCTTCATCTGGAAAGACTCAAGGTAAAAACTTGAAAATGAAGTTGAAGAAGCCTCTGGCTGAAGTTTAGTTACATCTTTGTAATTTTCTGTCACTCTGATTCATTTATAGCATGAAACAGGAAAGACTAGTAGCAACAAAATAGTTCTGATCTCTGCATTCCACAATAGCAGCTGTCTACTTTTGTCCTAATTTATTTTGGGCCATCACACTGATAAGTGTATTTTTCTCACCCCCTACCTGCCTGTATTGTATTCTAAATAATCATCTCGTCCTCTTTCAACTGTATTTTGAATCCAGAACTATCTTTGGTGGTACCGAGACCAAAACTTGACCTGTGGAAGATTAATTCTAGGTTGTTTCACTTGAATACTTGCTTTTACTTTTTCATTATTCTGATACCTTCAATCTTCAATTGTTCTTTCGTAAAATGTTATTGTCGCCATGTGATTAACGGGTACTTGGGAATCAGTTAAGAAAATAAGTCAGAGGTTCTCTACTAATATACTTTTTTGGCCTTACTTTATTAGTATAAATAGGGACATACAGAAATGTAACGTGTCTAATTTGCATAATATTACTGTATACTTCCTCTGGTTCTAACTACAAGGATTAGTTAAAAAGTTTGTATTGATTCTAGAGACAAGGCTTTAGTTGATTTTGTCTCATGAATTTATAATTATTTTCCTAAGCAATCCTATTTATCACACATACTATAGGGGATTATTCTAAGGAGAAAAGTTTCTAATACAAAAACATATATTCATTATAAATAACTAATGTGAATAGATTTTTTTTTTTAATCTCTGTAATTAGTTTTTATACTTGGAACACGAAAAGATAGCATTATTCTAATGAATTTTTGAGAAGGGGAATATTCTAATATGGAATTGGTTATTTAATAAGAGAAATGTCGCTATCCCGTTGAATACTTGAATACTACTTCTCACAATAACAAGTAGCCATTATCTTCCAATTAAGTTAAACTAATCATTAAAAACTAAGAATGATTGTGAATTATAAGTTTATAACTGAGCCAGTTGTGTACGTACAGTAGTAAGTCCAGGTTTTATAGTAATAGATTATATTATATTGTTAAGTAATACGCTTCTTAAGGTGTGAGCTTCAGACTTGTGTCACCGTTATAGCCAAAAAATTCGATCCTCTGCTTGCTTTTCTTGCACCGACTATTTCTATCTCTACCCCATGTTTCGTAAGCTCTTCTGTGCTGCGGCCCAATCCAATCTTCACCATCGTCACTTTCTTCCAATTTCCCACTCAAACTTTCAGAAAGCCTTCATTCCCGCCGATCTCATTCCTAATTTGGTCACTGAATCTTGCTTCGTCGCGAGATCTCAGAATATCAGACCCTTCCCGCGATTATCTTCTTCCTATTCCCGAATGAGTGATTCCCGGCGGCCGTTCTCGGTTCCCATTACTGCCGTCAACGAGGCCAATAAGTCTGAGCTACTTCGTGCTCTCGAAACATCGCTGGTTCGTCGTTCAGCTCAGAGCCTCTGATCCCAAATCCAAAGCCATTGATAATAGTAATTAGCGGGCCAAGTGGTGTTGGAAAGGACGCAGTGATCAAGAAACTTAGGGAAACTCGGGAGGGTCTTCATTTTGTGGTCACTGCAACGAGTCGAGCGAAACGACCGGGTGAAGTTGATGGAAAAGATTATTTCTTTGTGAGTAAAGAGGAATTTGAATCCATGGTTAAGAGGGACGAGCTTCTGGAGTACGCGCTTGTGTATGGAGATTATAAAGGCATTCCAAAACAGCAAATTCGGGAATACATGGGTAAAGGGTATGATATTGTTTTGAGGGTGGATATTCAAGGGGCTCAAACATTGAGAAAAATTCTTGGTAATTCGGCAGTTTTCATTTTCCTTGTGGCTGAGAGTGAAATGGCAATGGTGGAAAGACTGGTTGATAGAAAGACTGAAACTTTAGAGTCGCTGCTTGTGAGGATTGCTACGGCTAGGGAGGAAGTGAAGCATCTTAAGAATTTTGATTATGTGGTTGTGAATGCTAAAGGGAAGCTTGAAAATGCAGTAACATTAGTGAGTTCCATTATTGATGCTGAGAAAGCGAAGGTCTGTCAAAGAGTGCTGTGGTATAGGTCATTGGCGGTTATGATTGAGGTTTTTTAAGGGGCGCCATAGATTGTTAACTGCTTTTTCAGATACTTAATCAATTGTTGTCATTGCGTTCGCAGCAAATAAGAGCTGACTATTTAATTTTTCAGTTTCTGTGAATCTCTTAATTTGTACTTACTTTGATGAGTTAATGTAGTTTCAATTTTTGTGGGTATAAGCAATTTCGGGAATACAAGGTCTTGCACAAAGATTGTCTAGTGCTTTGGCAAGCACATAGTGAAGTGAATTGGCAAATCTAGCACGGATGAGTTGGTGAGATGTGTTTTGACAAAGTAGTATCTGGGCTTTGATTTACAAAAGGATTCGCACTCAGTTTAAGCTATTACAACAATGGCCTTAGCTAAGACGTTAAAAATATTGGATCCTTTGCAATTAGGCAGTCATGTATTACAAGGGAGCAACAGGAAATAATATATCCAAGTATCTGTTTCTTTTCTCCCCTTTATAACCATAATTTT
>NW_021636524.1:0-20324 GCF_004799145.2 Neltuma alba | reverse complement strand
ACATGTGCATGATAGATTTTGGTTAGAAGGTGTATTTTCACTTGAATAACTATTTTGGTTCAATTTAAGATTTTTGCATGCACACGATATGGCTTTTATATCGTGCTAAAGAATACTAAAAGTATCTTTTAGAGGCTGGGGTCTTTACTTCGACTTGATGATAGCATGTATCAGCTCTGGACGTAAATCATATATAATTTCTAACTTCGCACGTTCAACTTGTCCTGCAGGTTATGAAGACCAAATTTGAGGTACGACCTAATTATCTGTCTGCTTTTCTTGTTTCTTATTTTAGCCGGTATACTTGTTTTCGTAGTAAATTACTTAGGTGTCCTGTTCGCATCAAACTTTATTATAGCTGGACACCATGATCTGTTAGATTTGGTACCTGAATTCTTTAATGATTCTTTGAATGTGATTCTATTGTAATTAAAGGGATGAAAATAGTCAATAGTTTTTACTCTCTTAAGTTATTGTTTGGGTGTCACTTTGGAAGGGATTTCTATTGTAATTGAGGAAATGAAAATAGTCAATAGTCTTTTAAGTTATTCATTTTTTCCTTTTATCTACATCTTCGGTGATTGACATCCACTGCTAATAATATATGGATTTCTATCTATTAAATTCAAATCCATGTTTTCTTGGATCCAATTGCTCATTTCTATTATGCATTCGTGAATTCATGAGGTTTAGTATGGAAGATAATCTGCATGGTGTGGTAGTTGAGCCAACTTGTCCTCTTCATGCCATTAGCTCGGCTTCTGCTTCAGGTGGCAGACAGAATTTAATTTAATTTTGTTGAAGAAATAATAAAAGGGCTATCTATCTTTTACCATGCCAAAATTAAATAGATGCACTTAGTGTAATTTAGTGATCATCGTTTTTAAAAGTGAGGATGTCTGATGTCTATGATATATGTAGGTATATAACTAGGTTATTGATTTTCTTATAGGTGATATGATTTCTTATAGGTGATTATACTTCTATATTCTTCAGCTCTTTCTTTGATTTCTTTCTCTCTCATTGCAAATTTTTGGATGTGCTTAATGGGATATGTTCCCTTCGGAAGTAAAACCATTTGTTTTTGGTTGTGAAGGAAGCTTGCGGACAAGGTTGCTGCTGCAGG
This sequence comes from Neltuma alba, assembly GCF_004799145.2. NCBI lineage: Eukaryota > Viridiplantae > Streptophyta > Magnoliopsida > Fabales > Fabaceae > Neltuma > Neltuma alba. Next base: position 19,198 of record NW_021636524.1, on the reverse strand, counting down.
GTATTATGTAGTTGTTCCTGATTTCTTCCACGGTGATCCTTTTGTTCCTGAGAAAGCTGACAGGCCATTATCTGTTTGGATAAAAGATCATGCACCGGTTAGTGTTTATGTTTATTTTTATGATATTTGAACACTTTTTATTTTACAATATCTTGTTTTATTTAAAAGAAAACTTTTTTTCCCCCCCCCCCCCCCCGGAATTTCACCTGAATGAAATCTTTTTGCATACTTACTAGAAAAATTCCTTCTCAATGTTATGGTTTGGATTTTGGGGTCAAACACTATGGATTGGAAAAGATAAATGTCTGATAATCTTGCTTCATTTGTAAGCTGTAATACATTATTCTCTGATTCTCTCATTTTGTTCTGTTAGGAGAAAGGCATTGAAGTTGCTAAACCTGTAATTGAAGCCTTAAAATTGAAGGTGTTTCAGCAATTGGGGCTGCTGGTTTTTGCTGGGGTGGTGAGTGCCGCTCATCCCATTCTCTCCTTCCCCCCCCCCCCCCAAAAAAAAAAAAAACTCATTTTGTGCATCTAGCAGTTTTCAGATCTTTATAGGTGTATGTATTTCATCTATTTATCACAATTTATGAATTAGCAGCCATACAGTGGTTTTACTCAACTGTTTTGAGTGATGGTGACACGTATTTTTCTTCTCAGCCAAGGCTGTGGTTGAAGTTGCAAGACACGGACTTCTCAATGTTGCTGTGCTATTACATCCATCATTTGTCACTGTCGAGGACATCAAGAGTATGCTTTTTAACTGCTTTATTGTCTTGTTAAGTTGCATACTCTGTTTCTGGGAAAAAAATATATCATCTGCATTTCCTAAGGGAGGAAAACTATCAGAATTTTCTTGCAGCTTTTACTTGTATGATCAGTTTAAGCATGTCCCGTAAGAGTCTTTTAAATTGCATGGAGATTTGTTCATGTGATATATGCTTTGAGAGGGCAGTTATTTACATTGGTTTTGTATACAGTTCTTTTGAAATTTTGTATTAAACTTCTTTTGTTTTAATTGATGGTGCAATGATTATCATATTATTAGGATTTAGCTACTTATTCGATTCAGATTCATTCTCTAATTTCTGAGAGATCAAACAAAAATTGCAAAGGAAGGTCTTAAAGCAGTTACTGATATTTACATGATGTAGCAGTCGATAATTAAATTCTCTTACAGGTGTTGAAATTCCAATTACTATACTCGGAGCTGAGCTTGACAAAATTTCTCCTCCAGAACTTGTTAAACAGTTCGAACAAATCCTATCTGCTAAGCCTGCGGTACCATTTTTGCCCTCTCTTTGTGAAGTACTATTCTTTTGTTTCTCTATGAAGAGAATTTATGTAATTTGATTATAACTTGACAATTTGCCAACAACGTCAATTTCATGTTGATATAATGAAATCTGCTGAAATCATACAAATATTTTACAGCCAAAAATGTTTTGTACTTTTTCCATTTTGGATGTGTGATGACAGGTTGGATTTATTTGATAACTATTGAGTATATTCCATCGTTATCAGCCTATTCTGCTGGGTATCATGCTTTTCACTATTCACCCGTTTCTGGGATAATTGGTAACATGATTACATTTTCATCTTATCTTGTGCACTTGTGCTGTTGATGTTTATTCTAATTTATGTCAAACACTATTAAAGTTGTCCGTATAATTCAGTAGAAAACAATCTTTTTTTCCCCTTGAAATTACCTTAGTATCAATTCATCGTATTTGTGTAGCAGCACAATGTCATGCATTGTTTACTGTCATGACAATAGGATTTAGTATGTTTGGTGCTATGACTCAGTCTTCATATTTTGGAAATTCTCACTTTCATGATCATGTGCGCAAGAACATGAAAACCCTAATCATGCAATCAATTCAAGTGTCTAATTTGACATCCTAATATTGGAAGAAAATGATTTCTTATCGGTTTTTGGAAAATCTTATTACCGATTGCTGTCTCCACTTCATTGATTACATACACGTTGATGGGAGGATGCTAACCTCCTATCTTTTTTGAAAGATAATGTTGCCGTTGCTATCTTTTGTCTGTTTTTAAGCTTGTTACCATTGTCATCATTCAGTTGAAAATTCCTAGGGCATTTGTTTGATTTAAATATAAAAGCAGTTTGGCTATCTTCACCGTTTTTTAATTTTTTACGGCTATCTATATTTGATATGTCCCTGATTAACATGATTGTTTTGTGCAGGTTCCTAGTTTTGTGAAAATATTTCCTCAAGTTGCGCACGGTTGGACTGTGAGGTACAACACTGAAGATGCTAAAGCAGTGTCGGCAGCCGAAGAGGCGCATCAGGACTTGTTGAACTGGTTTGCCAAGCACCTAAAGTGAGAAATCCTGTTCTGCGCAAATCTTCTATGGGTATTATATCGCACATTAGAGTAGAAGACATATATCAGTATTCAATCCACATGCATGTAACTACATAATACATGTAGATGTCCTTTGATGTTGCTGCTGATTTGTTGGAGCAGCAAGTCATGTGCATTGTGTCAGAGCATAGTACTAGTTGTCGGGAAATAAATGATGGGGTGTCACTTGGACTTGAATCCCACTGCTAGGTTGAATGGAACAATAATTCTTTCTGTAATTGGAGCTTGTGACGTTTTCATTTGAGATATCAATCTATCATATTTTAAGGTGTTGTTTTAAAAATCTAATATGCTGCTTCTGTCAATGTAACTTTTGACGTTGTGTAATTTGAATTCTCAAAGTCTTAAATTCTCCATCTTGCCTCCTCATGTTGTCTCTATTACAACGCTTCTTCCTCTTTTTCTAAAATGGTAGCCTTTTTTTGAGATTCAATCTGTAATTAATGCCTTGATAAAATAACCCACTTTGGCCTTTGATGAAATCTCATAAATCCCTTTAAAAGAACATTTTATCAACTTACACTTTAACCTTGTGTTTGCATCCATCCACAATAATCAAGGCCTTGAACTTTCTCCATTGATAGCCATAACCAGGTTTGCTGGGTCATTTCCTTAAAGTCTAATTTTTACGGTGAAGGTGGATGCCTGCTTGTCTGTCTTGATTTCCAGAAGCAGATATTCTCAAGTGGACCGGTTCTATTAAAGGAACACTAAAGTCAATTTTTGACTTGATTTATGATAGGACCCCTAACAAATGCTTCCAAAATTGATCATGTAAGGTATAGATTTACTCCCGAAAATAAAAATAAAAGCTTTTATACAATACACAGATACATAGAGCATTATAGAAAACCCACTTTGATGTTACTGCTACTGAGACAAATGACACTGATAGAAGGGGGATAATTATTTTTTTCAGATGAGGATAACAAATAGAAAAAGAGATTAATCCACACACGCTACAAACAAACTTTTAATCGTAGAGAGCGGAATCTCTAAAAACATAACGAGAGAGGAATGGCTCCCTACACCAAAGCTTGACTTGAAAAGTTTTTCTTCCTCCGCCTTCGCCCTTCCCCATTCATCTCTTTATACATACACTTCTAACTTTCCAACTTGCTTCTCTTAGCTTTTCATCATGACTACCTACTTTTGCTCCTCTACTTTTTCTGTCTCGTCCGGTTCTGAACCCTTGTATTTTCTTCTAGACCAGTTTTTCCCCGTTTTCTTCCCTCTTGACACTCCTTTATGTCTGGTTGTGAGTTTTGGCGGCAGTGTCCTATCAATTTGTTTGTTTTTTGTAAATGTCAAGCTGAGAAACTTGATAATTTTTTATCTGGAAACATTTGGGGAAGTTGAAGTAAAGCAAAGTCTGAATATTTATTTATGAAATCTGGCACGAAGCAGCATGCAAGGATAATGAATAAGGAAATGAATTTCTTCCAGGTATCCAAGGAGCAGTGTTAATGATTGCTCCGAATTCTTGGATGCAGTGTATGTCTGCATTTCTGATGGGAGTTTTCAAACCCAGATGATGCCTTTCTGGTTGAATTTGCTAGAAGATGAAATGGATTTTCTTTCTTTCTTTCTTTTTGATGGAAAGGTGAAATGTATTGGTGCTTGGTTTCACGGATTTGTTTGGCAGTTAAGATCGTCAGTTATGTGCAAGTGTTTGAACAAGTCATTATGCTGAAGGAATAAAGTTCGTTTCATTTCCTGAAATTGACCAAACAAGTGTTTTTTCTTGAAATAAATCTCAGTACAGTGAGTTCTAGAAATTTGGATTCCCAGATATATGGTGAGAAGAGTAAGCAATTTTTCCACTTTATAATATTCATTCGTTTTCTTTCCTTTATTTAAAGGGGCCTAAGGTTACAAACAGATGGAATCTATTGACTTTTGATTTATGGAGGAACTTATATGTCACTAGGTTACAAGATGATCGGCTATAATATTAACTCTGATCTCACAAGTGCATAGTGAGACCTAAGATGTTAAACTTCAATTTTTATGTAGTTCTTTTTTTTTTTTTAGCCTTGTTTTTATTCGTTTGACCGACAGTTTATAGATAGATAGCTACCAAATAAAATGATGGTGGTATGTTAGTAAAAGGGTTGATACAATTCATATATTTGGATCCATTGCAATGTCTTCTAAATAAGAAATTGCTAAAATTGGTGTTATAAAAACAACACAATTTTATTATATGTGAATTTTTTATTTTATTTATGATAGAATTATTTCCATCCAAAGGGTCCCCATTCAGTGCTCATCAGGTGATGAGCACCCAATGCTCATCACTTGATGAGCAATCTGGACCAACGGTCCAGATTTAATATTATTAAATAATTATTTTAAAATAGAAAAAATTATATTTTTAAAGAATGATAGTTAAGAGATTATTTTTATTTTTTATCCTATACCTATTAAAATAATTATTTTAAAAAAATAAAAATAAAAATAAATTTGAACCATCCAGATCAGATTTGGACGGTCTAGATCTGATGAGCACTCAATGTAAATCCATCTTGAATCCTTTTTTATTAATAAAATATTAAATTGACAATCTTTAAATACACTACCTCCGGTCCTTAATATCAGAACTAGTTGACTAATTTAAGTAGATTAAGAAAGTTCGTTAAGTTAGTTATTTGTAAAAAATGAGTGTTGTCTTTCCTAAAATATCCTTCATAATTAAGTATATTGGTTAGAATCATCATTATTACAAAGACTACCTTTGAAAAAAATAGATAAATACGAAAGACAAAGTAGATTGGGGTCTTATATTTTTTTTGATACAAATTGGGGTCTTATATTTAAAGTCAAAATAAAAGTCAAATAAGTTCTTATATTAAAGACTGGAGATAGTATTTTTTTGGGCCAATATGAAAGAAATTTTTTTTCAAATAATTATTATTTTCCATGAAAAGGGCCTAAACAGAATAAAGTCCAAGATGAGAATTAGGTAAGACCCACAACTTATTCATTGGGCTCAATTAATGGAGAGCCCAAATTTCAAAACCCTAGTTAGACATGAAGGCGCTTTATAGGTATTCTTCGTTTTGCTTGTGATCAGTCTCGATTCCAAAGCGTCGACCGTATTCGCGCCGTTTCTCTGAGGATCCTCTGTTCCGAGTTGGTAAGATCCGGCTTTTACAGTTTCGAACGCTCTCCTCTGCTTTGAGGGAAATGTATGAAATTATAATTCATGATCTTGTTAATCCGCTCTCCTGGGGTTACTTGTGTTGTACGGAGAATGGGTGCATGCTGGTTGTTTGTATTGTTGTCATTACCTATCGATGCTGTATTGCATATTGTGTACTTGAATTGGGGAACCACAGTTTAAAATTTGTTCTTTAACAAGAAGTGTTAGGTGTGATTTTGTGTATACCTGACCAAGGAACACAACTGTATGAAACAAGCGATTTTTTTTAGAAATTATGGGAATGATTTGATAACACGAAGGATTTGAAGTTCGGCCATAGTTGAACAAAGCGAAGTTGGTTATTGAGGCAGCTCTTAGTATTCTGCTCGTCATTTTATTTATTTATTTATTTATTTTTTGGAGGGGGGAGCGGATTCATGAGTTAGAGGCTACCTGAGTCTGCGCTATTTTTGGGTTTTATGTTTGCAAACTTGTTATTCTTGATAATTTGAATTACTATCGAATATCTAATGTTTAGGTGTCGATTTGCTCCAAGAGCTAGTGTTACTTATGGCTATTTTTTAAGTAATGGATGGATGGACTTGTAGCTTCCATTCAAACTGGTAATGTTGATTAATGATGTGTCTCTTTCATCAAGGGAAATAAAAGAGAATGGAAGTGGTTGTATAAATATGTCTAGATTGTATCATGAAAAGCAATTTGAACCTTTAAATATGGATTTTCTTCCACTTATTGCTCACTTGTGTCTTGCATTAGTCTATTACTTTGTTTTAGAGATCGTTAACCCTTGCCAAACTTTTTAACAGTGACAATGGTGAGAGTTAGTGTCCTAAACGATGCTCTGAAGAGTATGTACAATGCTGAGAAACGGGGGAAACGTCAGGTCATGATTAGGCCATCCTCAAAAGTGATCATTAAGTTTCTTTTGGTGATGCAGAAACATGGTATGTCTCAATTTTATTTCTTAAAGCACTTCCCTTATTTTTGGAATTGATTATAAAGATTTTTTGGTGATCTCGCTCATTCTGCTACTTTCTAGGGTACATTGGAGAGTTTGAGTATGTTGATGATCACAGGGCTGGGAAAATTGTTGTTGAGTTAAACGGAAGATTAAATAAATGTGGTGTTATTAGTCCCCGTTTTGATGTGGGTGTCAAGGAGATAGAACCTTGGACTGCAAGGCTACTTCCCTCAAGACAGGTTAGCTAAGAAGCTTGCTGTGCAATTGCTTGTAATATGAAATCTATGAAATCTTCTTGTTTGTTGACTCTTATGGGGCGTTTGGATTAGCTTCTCAGCAAGACGACTCTTCTCACATACTTACCTCCTACATAGTAAAATCACTTTCAAAAAACTAATTCAAACATAATTTAATTTGTCTATAGCTGATGAATGCCTCCACTTAGCATCATCTTAGTACATTTCATTTATTTTAGATGATTTGGTAATATCGTCTAGCTCACTGAATTGTCCTGCTGTGTTTCTATGAATCTTTCTAGACAACTGTTCTTCATTTTTCTCTATAAGCATGGCTTTTATGTAAGGTTTTCCTGTTAAGTTATAGCAAAGTCTTCTGGCCTCCTGGCCTATGGTTCTTGTACTTTTAAGTCAGGATCCATATATTCTCTAGTTTTATGGCTCTTCACTTGTAAGGTTCAATGTATTTCTTGGGCTGCTATGACATGAGCTTGCTATTACTTGATAACCATGCTAACTTTACACGGTCGATTACGCATGGGTTTGTTTTTCGTCTTCAGGCCTTCCGCCCATAGGTTTTCAGGAAGCATCTTTCCCCCTTTCTCACAGCATTGGAAGTAGTGCCAATCATTTGAAATGGAAAAAAGTAATATATATTGTGTTCATACGGTTTCCCTGTTGGCCCTAATCTTTGATCATACTAATGCAGTTTGGCTATATTGTCTTGACGACCTCTGCTGGTATTATGGATCACGAAGAGGCTAGGAGAAAGAATGTTGGTGGTAAAGTGTTGGGTTTCTTTTACTAGGCATGTTTTTTGTTTTAGGAGAGCGACTCCAGTTTTGAGACTCCTGCCCACTGTAATGACGAAGTGGTAATCTCCTAGTGCTATCAAGTTTAGCTGAGTTGTTTCCTGATGAGCTTTTGTTTGTCTCGCAATTACAATTTCGTCCTTATGATTAATCAGACATATGTACTTTCGTTCCTATAATGCCAAAATATGATGACATCCCTTTGCCCCTTTTCTTCAACCCTCCTTCTCGGGAGGGGATTGTTTTGGGCTTCATATGAATGTTGTATCTTTCTCGTAGTTGCACCTCAATTATTCTTCCATTTTTGTGAGAAAGGATGATTTTATTGTTCCAAGCATATTCGGTATCTATTATACAAGATTTTGTAGTTCTAGCTGACCATTCTAGTGCTTTGACCAAGTTTAATAGATAGTTTAAATAACGCGTGCTTTGATATGACGTTGACACCAGTGTCATCCATAACCTTTGATGGAACATAGTTTTCACTAATTTTGGCCCCTTTGGCTGATATAAGTGGTTTACCTGTGTTGACGCGTGGTTCATTGGCAGCGGGCAGAAAAGTTGTACGATCTGACAATCAGTGTGGGAAATGATTTGAAACCAGCTTGACTTTTTCGGGCGATTATTTGTGGCTGTGTGTTCGTATATGAAAATATTTAAGTAGATTGTATTTTAACGAGATTTTTGTCCATATCAGTCAATATCACGTCAACAGTCGAGTAATCTAGCGGCAAGAAAACTCGCAGGTTTGATCCTGAAGCCTATTAATACTGGACCCTCTAAGTAAAAAGAAGGTTTATTTTATTTTGGCCAAAAAAAAAAAAAGAAAGATTATCAGAGTTGTATTATTCATTGATTATGAATTGTGCGACATATTTCAGGATGTGTGTCCATAGCAAAGGTGCATAAAAATAGAGAATTTGTAATTTCAGAAGGATGTGCGGTGCCCCTTACATCCACGAAATTTCAAAAATAGAGTTTCTTCACAAAAATGAAAGAAGGAAAAAAAGTACGAAACGAATAAATAAATGAATAATACATGGAAGGCATGGATTGACTTGCCTGTCTGGTGATGGTTGTTATGTAGGATTATGGTTTTATGGTGACCACTCACTGGTCAGTCACAGCTCAAGTTGCTAAGAAAATGGTCCCTCCTAAATCCAAACCCATGTCTCAAACATTAAAGCTCCTTTATTTTCCTTTCTTTTTCTTTCATTTTGATCTCAATAATGTTGTTGTGTGTCTTTGCTGGGAGCCAAAATCACCAATGAAACAACAGATGAGGCTGTGCACTAAAGTTGAGAATTTTGATATCTCCTGCAATTTGGGAAGTAAAAGAAAAAATATTTTAGTAGAGTTTCTTTTAGTCTTCTTTTAATAGTGGAAGGGGGCATGTGGGAGACGGTTGTTAAGGACTTTGAAGCATTGTGGGTGTCATTATCCCCACCAGACAGAAAAATTAATTGCCTGGTTCCACTTTCCACAACTTTATCTTCTTGTTTAGTTAATTTAAATTGAAGTCTTACTCTTTGAAAATTATTCTCTGTTTCAACTAATTTGAACCCAGTATGTCTCTTCTTTCCTGTCTTTTTTACTTTTCCTATTTGATAACCTTCTCTCTCATTTTCACACAACAATCAATTCCATTTCTCAAAACTATAGCAAAATGGTGAAAAGTTCTTGTTTAGGAAGTTTTATTGGTTAGAAAGACCTAATATGTTTTTATACATAAAAAAATATTGGTATTTTATATGATTTCATACATATAAAGTATTTGACTTTGTACTGGAATTCAGGTTCATTTGACCAATAAAATTTTTAAATAAAGACTTTTCATCTATTTTCTCTAGAATTTTAAAAAAATTTCTTTCATGTAAGCTCCATTTGGTCTCAAATTATTGCCTGTTCCCTGGACAGCAGAAAAACATATAACTTTTCAAAGAACTTCAACTGTGCGTTGGTATAATCAATTTCATATCTGTTTCAAAAGTATTTTCTTCTTTATATCTAGAAAAAAAAAAGTATTGTGACCAACTTCTGCTTAAATAAAAAAACAGGAGAAATTTCCAATGCAGAAAAAACCAGAGATTATTTTTAATTAAATAAATATTATTATTCTGCGACAAAGTATGTGGCTGAAAAAGATGATATTGGATTGGAGATTCCTTTTATTTAATTAATAACCAATTAACTAATACCACCGTTTCCCAGCTAGAGAACTCTTCAGCCCATGTGACGCACATGCTCTTGTGGCATTAATTAATGGTGAGAATTTCTTTTAATAATTTTTATTCAAAGAGATAAACAATCCCATGTGTTTAGAAGAAAATAAAATTGTCATTCTTAAAAAGAAAACGAATTTTCATTTTCTATGAACTTCATGGATAGTTTAATTATGATGCTGCTAAATCCAGAAGTATGACTTATTACTGGTCATTATGGTAATTAAATTGATAAAAATTACAATAATTAGTAGAGTGATAACATATTTGAGTTTTAAATTATAAAATTTTTATTAGCGCCGATATCATGAAAGAGAAAAGATCTTAAAATTGTCTAAAATGAAAAAAATAAAAATAAAAAGTGAAAAAGAGTGATAAATAAAAATAGGGAATTTAATAATAAATAAAACTGAAACATTATTTGAAAAGCATGTAGTTGTCATATTCTTGCATCAGAACAAAATAAAAATAAAAATGTAATAAAATATTAAACACTGATAACCCCTTTTCCTTTCTCTGCTTCCAAACATAATATCGTTATTTTAAAATCACAATTTTTCGAATTAATGATCATTTTCATTCGCACCCTTTCACGTTTCTGAGTTCTACGCCACAAAGCCTTCAACTTGAAGTACAAGGCCTCTCTGGGAAGCTGATTTTTACTTGGAAATATTTCCGTTGAAATCTGCGTAGTCCTCTTCTTCGATTCCTACCTTCTTCACACACAACAAAAGAATCTTATTATGCTCTGAAAGCCGGAGCATTTCCCTTTTCCGTCTGCATATATTATATTCATTTCCTTTTGCCGCTTTTGAGATTATCGCCATAGCAGATCCTCCCAAGATTAGTTTTTTCCGCTTATTCTAGCTCGGTAACATACCAGAGCGCATTTTCTTACGTGATCTGTAACCTGGAAGTTACCAGCTGCATTTTGTTACTTCCGCCAGCTTTTCTTGATTATGTTGTGTTTGATAAAGTCTCCCCCTTTTTTGATTTAAATATAGAACTATCAGAGCATTTGTTCCTTAATTTGAACCCTTTGTCTTTTCTTTTATGACCCCTTACTTTCAATCCTAGATGCTACTGTAGCTGCCGAGCTGAACCGCGTCTCTTTCCGTTTTGAGCTTTGTTCTTTGTTCTTTTATGTCGAAGGTTTCTAACTTTTTATTTGGTTTTAAACTTGCACTTTGATCACCGCGTACCTAAGCGTCATATTACCAGTTAATCGTTTTTCCTTTTGAAGTTTTCGCTTTTCTGGGTTTTGAACTTGGTCGTAGGAGTTGGGGGATCTAGATTTGAGTTGAGAGAAGGGGCTGTTTGATGCACCTATTGGCCTAAATCATTGACGGGTTTTATGCCAAGTTGCCTAGATGCTGCCTGATCAAAGAAAAAAGGTAAAGCTTCTCTTCTGATATATGTGTAGCTATAAATTATCTGTGGTAATTCACTTTGGGGGAGAAATTAGATGCTTATTGAGACAATGAATGGTCGTTGTTTTGTTGTTTTCTGCATCTCTGTGACTGCACACAACTTGTACCTAGTGGTCACATAGTTGTGATCTTATTTATTCTGTGTCATTTGTTATGAAGTTGCCCTATTCCTCTTACCTTTTTTCTTTCGGGTATTGTGCTTGAACGCATATTTGATCTATGTCTTGTTTGGGATGAATGATTTATCATGCAAATGTCTATGCTTCACCGCGGTGCTAACTTGTCTAGTTCTGGTTTGTATGAGACCCAGCTGAGCATTTCGCATCATTTAGGACATTTTTTCTCCTCTTGCAGATCCTGTTGGATCTACTGGCCATTGCAATCGATTTTTATTGGCTTTCTTCTTTTGCACTCATGTTATATGCTTCAAATTCCCATTATCCTTTTTAAGTTTAACAATATTGAAGCAAGTTTCGCTATAGGATTTTGTTCCTGAAGAAAAGAAAATCTCTTTACTATTAGAGATGATAAGCTCATATATGTTCTTGGCGATTAATTAGACCATCTCTTGACCAAAGAAAGAAAAAACAGAGAGAGGGTAAACCATCCGGTGATGCTCAATACTCCAAAACTTGGGGGCATATTTCAGTATTATTTTTTCACCAATGGATGCAGAACTTGGACGAATAGCTTGTTCTTTTCAGGTTAAATATATGTACACCATCTTTCCCCTCAATGCAGAAATGCATGTTTCAAATAATTTAGGCCACGTGCATTGATTTGACTTTAATTACTTTCTGCTGAATTGTTTATTAACTGTGTTTATGCAGTCATCTGTGGATGTGAACTTCTTCACAGAATATGGTGAAGGGAGCAGATACAGAATAGAAGAAGTAATTGGTAAAGGAAGCTATGGTGTAGTTTGCTCCGCGTCAGATACATACACTGGAGAAAAGGTTGCAATAAAGAAAATTAATGACATATTTGAACATGTCTCTGATGCTACTCGTATTCTTCGTGAGATTAAGCTTCTTAGACTCTTGCGTCACCCTGATATTGTGGAGATCAAACATATCTTGTTACCACCTTCCAGGAGAGAATTTAAAGATATATATGTCGTGTTTGAACTCATGGAATCCGATTTACATCAGGTCATCAAAGCAAATGATGATCTGACTCCAGAGCACTATCAGTTCTTTCTTTATCAGCTTCTTCGAGGCTTGAAGTACATACACACAGGTTATAATCTTTATATAATCAGAATCTTTTTCATGGATAGCTTGCTCTAGCAATCTTTACTTCTATTAACCATTTAGGTTTTGATTATAACAAACTAGTTGCTGATTTTAATTTGGGATGATACTGAACTTCTGAATGGTCCCAGCAAATGTTTTTCACCGTGACCTAAAACCAAAAAACATCTTAGCAAATGCTGACTGCAAACTCAAGATCTGTGACTTTGGTCTTGCCAGAGTAGCATTTAATGACACACCCACTGCCATATTCTGGACGGTAAGAATCTCTTTTTCCTGAGACTATAGAGCCTTGAACATGCAGTGTTGTCGTTTTTCATCATGCTTATTTCCGTTTGACTACTCACAGGATTATGTTGCAACAAGGTGGTATAGGGCTCCCGAGCTGTGTGGATCCTTTTTCTCCAAGGTGCTCTGGTGCAATATCTGTTACATATTTATTTTGGACCCTTGATTTCTTTATTCAATCCCCACTCCTGCTTGGACTTTGAAATTACGAGCAGGTCCCTTTCCCTTCCCCCTTAATCCTGTTTCTTTCCTTCAATTACACATGCTAGGGACCTCTTGAACTCTTATATATTTTTTAAAATAATTGTGTGCTTGGGGAAATCTACTATTCTCTATGAATCTTCTACTAAAATTACTAAAGAAATATTTGTTAACAAATTGTCTAGCTCTCTTCTCTTTTTGGAATGCTGATAAGAACCTGTGACATTATCTTGACCGTGATTTCTAAGTGTCTATTCTCAATATATGGACTTACCCCCTTGTGAAAGCTTTAATGGCAACTTGGGTGGCCTCTGGTTGGGTAAACTGTACCTTTTAACTATTTTTATCTATCTTGAATCCGTGGAAGGTCTGACCATGTATTAGGGTGAGACAGCCTATCTCTTTATGCACTATATGTACATAATTATTTAATTTTTAGTCATTTAATCAAGATGGTATATATGATTTTTTTTTCTTTCTTTTAATATGAATTTTCCATGTTTTTTCAGTACACACCGGCTATAGATATATGGAGCATTGGCTGCATTTTTGCAGAACTTTTAACTGGAAAACCTCTTTTCCCGGGGAAGAATGTTGTCCATCAGTTGGACCTCATGACTGAACTTCTTGGAACGCCATCTCCTGATGCCATTGCTAGGGTCTGTAAATCATTCACCCATCTTTTTAGCATATTTTTTAAAGTTTTCTTACCACCAGTACCATATATGCAATTGCATGTGGAAGTTAAAATTTTGATTTTGGAAAAAATGTCACACAAATAAAACTGACAATACTTCTAATAATAAACACTAATTTTATTAACATATATAATAGCATGTTATGTGTATGGGATTTAAATTTGAATGCACAAAATTATGAGAAAGAAAAAAACAGGAGAGGCCCATGAGACCCAGATAACGGGTGAACAGTGATTCTGTTTTAGTATAATATATTGATATAGACTTTCAGCAACCCTGTTATTATATGCATACAGATACGAAACGAGAAAGCTCGGAGATATTTGAACAGCATGCGAAAGAAGAAGCCAGTTCCTTTCTCCCAAAAGTTTCCTAATGCAGATCCGCTTGCTCTTCGTTTGTTGGAAAGAATGCTGGCATTTGACCCTAAGGACCGGCCTACTGCTGAAGAGGTTGAATTGTCCTGCATCTTCAGTTCACTTTCTTTGTTATGTCTTGGTCTAACAGGGCATATTGTTTTTTCGAAAATTGCTAGGCTTTGGCAGATCCATATTTTAAAGGTTTGGCCAAGGTTGAAAGAGAGCCTTCAGCACAGCCAGTTAGCAAGATGGAATTTGAATTCGAGAGACGCAGGATAACAAAGGAGGACATACGAGAGCTCATATATCGAGAAATTCTGGAATATCATCCGAAGATGTTGAAGGAGCACCTAGAGGGAGCAGAGCCAACCAGTTTTATGTATCCTAGGTACTTTTCTTTTGGCTGTCGCACATTTTGCATTCCTCAAATTTATCATACAACACAGGAATTTCTTTCATATAGTATTTGTACCCAGAAGTTAAAAAAATTTGGAGGCCTTTGTGTTGCAACTCAATATATTTGAAAGAACTCTTTTGGGCTTTTATTCTATTATCTCCTGCATTCTTTAATGGCTTTGTCTGTTATTTTGGTTTGTTATTGGATGACTTCCTGTTTTCTGCTTTATCTTTTTCTGGTCCTTAAGATGAGCATTTATTTAAGAAAAGAAAAGCATTTTCATTGCTAACCAGAAGCCATGTGGTACTTGATTGGCAGTTTTAATTCTCCATCGGTGCTCACCTTGAAGTTGAAATATTGCGTTAGAGTCTATCTAGAATTATCCATTTCTTTTTAATGCTTTCTGGGATAAAATTTTTATTGTTATTGAATTGCTTTGGTGAACCTTTGATTCTTAAGCATCTGTAATATATAGTGCTCTATTTTGTCCGGTTTGTCACACTATTTGATGTAGCTTATCAGCCTTTCATTTTGTGCCCCTCTTTTCCTCTGGTAACTAACTCCTCCTCTTTTAAATAGTGCCGTCGACCACTTCAAGAAGCAATTTGCTTATCTAGAGGAGCATTATGGGAAGGGTGGAACTGTTATTGCGCCTGAGAGGCAGCATGCATCATTGCCCAGGTATCCTTTTAATTACCGTTATTGTTTTTGGGTAATGCAGCTTTCTTCTTGGTCACTGGCCTTTGTTCTTGTCAGCATGCCCATGTATCTGCTCCGGAATTGCTGACTTCTGATTTGAGATTGCATGTGCAGGCCATGTGTCTTATATTCAGATCAAAATGTTCAGCACAAATCCAGCCGAGGTTGCAGAAGATCTCTCTAAACATCAAAGAAATTGAGAAGCCACCCGTGGAGAGGAATCCCTTTGGCTCGGCTTCCTCCAGTCCACAAAATATGCAAGGTATGACACCTTACTCAGATAGATTTCTCCTCTCTCTAGAAACAGTCTTTTTGTTTGTGGGGTAAAGCTGTGTACTCCGATCAATTTTCAAACCCCACTTGGTGGGAGCCTTGGGCACTGGCGCCCCTTTTTTCATTAGAACGTTTGTTTACATGCTTGAATATGAGATGGTACTTACTGCTCACTTGCTTTAGGTGCAAGGCCTGGGAAAGTAGTTGGTTCAGTATTGCGTTACAACTGTGGGGTAGCAGCAACAGCAGACGTTTTTGAACAGCGGCAGATGGTTAGAAATCCACCTGTTTCAGCCCAATATGCTGCTTCAAGCTGTTCATATCCCAGAAGAAACCCAGCCTGTAAAAATGAGAGGACAGAAGATGATGGAATAGAAGGTTCCAATGGTTTGCAACCAAAGCCTCAATATATGCCTAGAAAAGTTGCTGCCGCTCAAGGTGGAGCTTCAAGTCATGGTATTGAACTATTGTTTTACATACCAAAACTTGGGTAACATCTGCCACTGAGCCTTACAGATCTTGCATCTGGGTTTGTTTCCGCCTAACCTCAGGACGATAATCTGAATCTTAACTGGTGGCATAACCTTCATCTGGAAAGACTCAAGGTAAAAACTTGAGAATGAAGTTGAAGAAGCCTCTGGCTGAAGTTTAGTTACATCTTTGTAATTTTCTGTCACTCTGATTCACTTATAGCATGAAACAGGAAGACTAGTAGCAACAAAATAGTTCTGATCTCTGCATTCCACAATACAGCTGTCTACTTTGTCCTAATTTTTTTTGGGCCATCACACTGATAAGTGTAATTTTTCTCACCCACCTACCTGCCTGTATTGTATTCTAAATAATCATCTCGTCCTCTTTCAACTGTATTTTGAATCCAGAACTATCTTTGGTGGTACCAAGACCAAAACTTGACCCGTGGAAATTCTAGGTTGTTTCACTTGAATACTTGCTTCTACTTTTTCATTATTCTGATACCTTCAATCTTCAATTGTTCTTTCTTAAAATGTTATTGTCACCATGTGATTAACGGGTACTTGGGAATCAGTTAAGAAATAAGTCAGAGGTTCTCTACTAATATACTTTTTTGGCCTTACTTTATTAGTATAAATAGGGACATACAGAAATGTAACGTGTCTAATTTGCATAATATTACTGTATACTTCCTCTGGTTCTAACTACAAGGATTAGTTAAAAAGTTTGTATTGATTCTAGAGACAAGGCTTTAGTTGATTTTGTCTCATGAATTTATAATTATTTTCCTAAGCAATCCTATTTATCACACATACTATAGGGATTATTCTAAGGAGAAAAGTTTCTAATACAAAAACATATATTCATTATAAATAACTAATGTGATAGATTTTTTTTTCAATCTCTGTAATTAGTTTTTATACTTGGAACACGAAAAGATAGCATTATTCTAATGAATTTTTGAGAGGGGAATATTCTAATATGGAATTGGTTATTTAATAAGAGAAATGTCGCTATCCCGGTTGAATACTTGAATACTACTTCTCACAATACAAGTAGCCATTATCTTCCAATTAAGTTAACTAATCATTAAAAACTAAGAATGATTGTGAATTATAAGTTTATAACTGAGCCATTGTGTATCGTCACTAGTAATCCAGGTTTTATAGTAATACTCCTCCGTCCTAATTATAAGACCCATTGACTTATTTGAGGAGATCCGGAATTAAGTTTAAGGGTTATTGTATAAATAAGTGTGTTATTCCTAAAATATCCTTGCTAATAAGTGTATTGGCTAACTATCATTAAGGATTATTTTGAAAAAATGCATAAATATAAGAGCAAAATGGATTGGGTCTTATAATTAGAACCAAATAAAAGTTAAATTGAGTCTTCTAATAAGGATCGGATGAGTAGATTATATTATATTGTTAGTATACGCTTCTTAAGGTGTGAGCTTCAGACTTGTGTCACCATTATAGCCAAAAAAAATTCGATCCTCTGCTTGCTTTTCTTGCACCGACTATTTCTATCTCTACCCCATGTTTCGTAAGCTCTTCTGTGCTGCGGCCCAATCCAATCTTCACCATCGTCACTTTCTTCCAATTTCCCACTCAAACTTTCAGAAAGCCTTCATTCCCGCCGATCTCATTCCTAATTTGGTCACTGAATCTTGCTTCGTCGCGAGATCTCAGAATATCAGACCCTTCCCGCGATTATCTTCTTCCTATTCCCGAATGAGTGATTCCCGCCGGCCGTTCTCGGTTCCCATTACTGCCGTCAACGAGGCCAATAAGTCTGAGCTACTTCGTGCTCTCGAAACATCGCTGGGTTCGTCGTTCAGCTCAGAGCCTCTGATCCCAAATCCAAAGCCATTGATAATAGTAATTAGCGGGCCAAGTGGTGTTGGAAAGGACGCAGTGATCAAGAAACTTAGGGAAACTCGGGAGGGTCTTCATTTTGTGGTCACTGCAACGAGTCGAGCGAAACGACCGGGTGAAGTTGATGGAAAAGATTATTTCTTTGTGAGTAAAGAGGAATTTGAATCCATGGTTAAGAGGGACGAGCTTCTGGAGTACGCGCTTGTGTATGGAGATTATAAAGGCATTCCAAAACAGCAAATTCGGGAATACATGGGTAAAGGGTATGATATTGTTTTGAGGGTGGATATTCAAGGGGCTCAAACATTGAGAAAAATTCTTGGTAATTCGGCAGTTTTCATTTTCCTTGTGGCTGAGAGTGAAATGGCAATGGTGGAAAGACTGGTTGATAGAAAGACTGAAACTTTAGAGTCGCTGCTTGTGAGGATTGCTACGGCTAGGGAGGAAGTGAAGCATCTTAAGAATTTTGATTATGTGGTTGTGAATGCTAAAGGGAAGCTTGAAAATGCAGTAACATTAGTGAGTTCCATTATTGATGCTGAGAAAGCGAAGGTCTGTCAAAGGAGTGCTGTGGTATAGGTCATTGGCGGTTATGATTGAGGTTTTTTAAGGGGCGCCATAGATTGTTAACTGCTTTTTCAGATACTTAATCAATTGTTGTCATTGCGTTCGCAGCAAATAAGAGCTGACTATTTAATTTTTCAGTTTCTGTGAATCTCTTAATTTGTACTTACTTTGA
Organism: Neltuma alba; assembly: GCF_004799145.2. Taxonomy (NCBI): domain Eukaryota; kingdom Viridiplantae; phylum Streptophyta; class Magnoliopsida; order Fabales; family Fabaceae; genus Neltuma; species Neltuma alba. Next base: position 716 of record NW_021636524.1, on the reverse strand, counting down.
TGAGTTAATGTAGTTTCAATTTTTGTGGGTATAAGCAATTTCGGGAATACAAGGTCTTGCACAAAGATTGTCTAGTGCTTTGGCAAGCACATAGTGAAGTGAATTGGCAAATCTAGCACGGATGAGTTGGTGAGATGTGTTTTGACAAAGTAGTATCTGGGCTTTGATTTATACAAAAGGATTCGCACTCAGTTTAAGCTATTACAACAATGGCCTTAGCTAAGACGTTAAAAATATTGGATCCTTTGCAATTAGGCAGTCATGTATTACAAGGGAGCAACAGGAAATAATATATCCAAGTATCTGTTTCTTTTCTCCCCTTTATAACCATAATTTTCTTTTTCCTTTTATCTCTTTTGCAACTTGTTTCATTTTCTCTGTCTTACTTGTGTGTTGAAGTGCATTTTTTAAGAACGAAAAATGCATCCTGCAAGTGATTGGTTTTCATTATTGCTTTGTTTTGTAGACATGATGTGAACAATTGTGCTGAGGATGTCATAAAAAACCGATCTGTTAATTTGAGCTTAATTGTAGGCAGTTCCTTTTGGTGCTTTACTTACCATTTATTCTCATGTCTCCAGGTAGATATTATGATGATTGTTCTCACACTCATGCTGCTGCAAATAGAAGTTTTAGTCAATATGGCTTCTTCATCCATTGAGTTTTTTTTTCCCTTCAGCGACCTAGGTAAACACATGTATGCTTTGTGTTTCTTT
>NW_021636523.1:0-54694 GCF_004799145.2 Neltuma alba | reverse complement strand
AGATCCAAGTAATGGCAGCTCAAACAGTCGCATCATGTAATAAAATCTTCAGAGGATCAATTAAGGGTATTTGCAATTTTGAATGTTATTCTAACAATACATAAAAATAAATACAAACCTCCATCCTACTCATAGGTCTTTTGGACGGCCTTGCTTAATGGCATCTACTGTACTGCTTGTTGATGGTTCTGTATCAAACGAAGCAACAATTACGAGATTCAGATATAGGTTACCAAATGCAGATCTGAATTCTAACCAACGAAGCAGAAATAGTTGAAAAACATTAGACACTTGAGTCTTGCCTTTGTAGTTAGATGGTGATTCATCATCGGATGCTACTTCATGAACCGATCTCCAAACATCCTAAAAGTAAAATTAATCAGCTTTTGCAAAATACAAGAATAAAACTTTACAGTCTGACTGAAACAGAACCCAATGAGATGCCCTTGCAGAAGTATTTACCTTACCAAAGTAATCAGTAACAGTGTCAAAAAATGATCCCCCAACCTCGTCCTCCGGAGGTTGCAAAACATTGTGAAAAAATATGTTTATGGAATCAAAGTAGAACTGTGGACGGGGAGAGTTGTGGTCTCCCTCAAATTTAATTATGTTTTTATCCCCCTGCAAAGTACAGACCGATGTTACAATAATGATTCATTAACAAGACCCAAAAGAAATAAGGATAAAACAGAGGGAACATGAAGAGAAATACATACAATTGACTAAGCAACTTCGAATTTATAGAAGACAAATTTTATGAACTTAGCATCAAGCATACTTAAAATTATCTACAAGGTCTGGCCCGACAGGGCAGAAAGAAGTTTAGCTATGTAAATCAGTTAGTAATGAACAAATCTCAATTAGAATTCTTATTGTCGAACTTACCACATATGCCTCAAATATACGATCCGATCCGAGTGATGTGGCTGTATGAAATCATCATCAATGGCATGCCCTAGAAGGGCAGGAACGAAACAACTCTTAGCCACCTGCAATGGTAAGAAATAATGGATAACATTATAAAATGTTGATTTAAACACAAACAAGAGAAAACCAAAATGTACATAAATTCCCCCCCCCCCCAAATAACCGCTCAAAGTTTAATATTGGATCCAAAAGATCTATTTTATATAATTTCAATGTTTATGAACATGCATATATTTGAAAATATGCAATTCAAAGCAAATTTAGATTACAATTTAAAAAGGTGCTGCACGGAAGAAACAAGCACCCCCCTTCCTCCATGCCAAAAATTTTTAATTTCCTTGTACCTTTCAACAAGTTGAAATTTGTATCATGACAACAAAACTAGCTCGGCTAACTGTTCTTTTGGCTAGGAAAACTCCAACAACCTTTGAAAATTTAATCCTTTAAGCACGGGGTATATCAAAATGAAATAGCTGGTACATGAATGGCAGAAGACACTTCAGTAAATTATCAAGACCAGACTGAGGCCCAAGATTCTGTTATCTTTTCCATGATGCAACGGGATTATCCCTCTTTTGACTGGGGAAAAAAACAAATCATTAAGGTATTCTCCTGTCTTTGATTGACTGATCAAAATATATACCGAGGAACAATGTATTTGCCTTGAATGCTCAGTGAACTATTAATGGGGAAATGTGACAGAAGTTCATCAGTTTCCTATGTCAAACCAATCAAGCATACAGAGACAAACAATTAAAAGGAACTTCTTTGATTGGATAACCTTTATTGTGTTCAAGTTCGTTATGTCAAATTTTGCCTTCTTTTGGATTGCTTTTCGCATGTATTGGATTGCAAACTTTACCTGCATAAGGGAAGAAGAAAACTAATGTTGATTAGCATCACAAGTTAATCAAGCATGAAAAAGAGTACAAGCAGTTTTGCTTCATTGCTTATGCATAAAATTGATTTTATCAATAAATGGTCACTCCTAAGACAATAAAAATTTATACTTCTGAAAAACAATGAAACAGGGATAGTGTGAAATCAAGAGCTGGCCAGATATGTAAGTTGACCAACCAGTATACTGTAAACACTATCAAATAATGAAAACATCAAAATGTTTCTTCCTAAGAAGCACACAACAAAGTCTCAAGTGTGTGTCGATGTGCTATAGGATGTGTGGCTCCTGTCTAGTTTCTAGTGTGAATATCTAATTATGAAGCCTATGTCTTCCAATCGAACTTGATTCAAAATTATATAATCTCCATGTAAAGAAATATTAAAACATAAAATCATATTTAATTCGAAATTTTGGATAGTCATTCATGTGTGACCATATTTTCCGATTTTTATTTATTTATAGTTATATTTCTAAAATGAATATACCCACAGTGAACTTCGGCAGACGAATTCTGTATGTATCTACCAATTCCATCATTAAGTCAACCAAATCAGAGAAGGGACTGTCTAAGACCATCCCTGCAATTGAAGGATCCTCAGCTCCATACATAAGGCTGCACAAAAACAAATGTCAGCATAATGATCACCAAAGCAAGAAATAGAAACATGAAGTGCTACACAACATGAAGTAAATGCCCCAGTAATTTCAATCTTATTGCAAGCACAAAATAAGACAGAAAGTGAATTAGGAATACCTAGTCACAGCACCCATGGAACGACCCCATAAGCCAATCAAAGAGACATTTCCATCGGCCCGCAGATAATCAACCACAGCCCTGAGATCATCTTTCTGAAAACAATTAAAAAATGTTAGATAGCCATTTCAAAATGGAGAAACACAATAGAGCGAGTGGTGGCTATTCATATGCAAACTCTGAGCAAGATGATGATCCAAATGCAATAGCAGGGATAAATCAAGTATTTATAGTTTAACCGTGATATAAACAAGCTTAAAGAAACATAATGATACTTGTTAGACTCAGGCATACCTTAAGCCTCATACTTTCTATTTATATATGCAGTGCTATATTATCCATTTTAACATAATGAGCAACAAAAATTGAATGTAATTTCCTCTTTCAGGTTATTTCTTTATATTTTTGTATTCTCTCTTCTCATCAATAAATTATTTTCTATTTATAAAAACTGTGAAATTGTATCGCATAAAACCAAGCATTGAGAAACTGTCACCTCTTGTCCAATCTTACAGGACTAATGCTACTTATCCCACCTTCCTAAATCCCTCCCACTCCTTAAACAGGAAAAATCAACAAAGAACGGATAAAATTAAACATAAACAAGACTAAACATATGATATTTCTAAATAGTTATGGGGCAACCACATACTTCATGCCAACCAAGAGTGACATGCTCCCCTCCAGACAATCCCGATCCTGAGAAATCCAGAGTAAAAACTGTAATATTTGAAGGAAGCAAGATTATAGCAGCTTCACTTCCATCAGCCCTGCATCCACTGTCATATGATACAGGTGCCCAGTCAGCATAACCCAATCAAGTTAAGAAAATTCTATTCTAAACAATGACCAACCAACATATTTTAAAGAGATTAAAATCCATAAGTAATCGATTTTCATAGTACAAAAGAAGGTGGTATGGCATACTAAGTGCCAAGAAAGAGCCTACAGATATTATAATTGCAACTACCATATATTACATAATTGAGTAAATTACAACGACCTCACAAGCTTGAACCGACGAAAACACCCCTTATAGTTTTATACTGTAAAAATAGTCCACTCATAGTTGACTTTTCAGGGGTAATTGTATCTTAAGTTTTGCATAGAAGAACATGCGCTTCCCAAAAAAAAAAAAAAGGCAAAATCTAACAAAGGAGAGGTCATTGTAATTTATGCTTCATAGTCTTAGCATCAACGTAGAAATAAAATAGGAGTGAACAGAAAATTGAAAGCAGGAAAGCCTGATATGTGTGAAAGACTGAAAGGCAACTACACAGCGTCAATGGAACTGTTGAAAACACCAATTGCATGCTCAATGGCTACAAATAAGTCCGACAGTCACCTGTTTCCATGGCAATATATCACACATGGCAGAGGCTTTCCTTCTGGACTGATAATAGGCATGTAATGACTGCATTGAAGAACATCGTCTCGACTGTTTTTGATCTGGGAACATTTAATTTCACGTGAGAGACTGATTGCACAGCTCTTCAACTCTACAAGAAAAGATTTTACAGACAGAGTGAATTCTATTTTTGGAATCCTACCTCCACATCCTTTCTTTGATACCATTTCCCTCTCACCATGAACTCTTGCTCCAATAAATCACTCTTGGGGTCATATTCAGCTCTGCATCCCAGTGATGGATACAGACATTATTTCATAACGATTTACGTGAGAACTTGAAAAGAAAAATGGAGAAGTAATAGATGAGACAAGTTAAAAATAGCTGTACGAAAGAGGCTTGATATCCATAATTCTCCCTTTCATGACTTTTGTGACTGAGCATCTTATAATGTTATCTTAACTTAGCTTGTGCCTGTAGTAGCTTCTTCTTAATTCAATATAGTCAGCAAAACAAAGAAACTCCATTTCTTTCCTTTTTCTTTTCGGAGAAAAAATATTACTTTCCGTGGATATTCTCCTCAGAAGTAGGAAACTGCATATTCAATATGCCGCCAAAACGGAATTATACACCTAGATAGAATTGCCCAAACTAATAATTTTCAGTTAAGGCATAAGGATATGGGGTGGTAATGATTTGGGAGCATGTATATCTCACCTTTAGACCACAAAAGGCAATAATAAATTACTATATTCAGTTTAACAACCGCTGCTCTTTAGTTTCTTTCTTTGGAAGAAGAATATACAGTGCAATATTGCTATGCCTACATGCAAGTGCTTCGTATGTGGTTGCAGATGAGCAAATAACACATCACACAGGCATCATAATTGCCAGGAAAGCCCCAGAGAAAAATAATCTAGTACAAACATGAGATAAGCGTGTTTACTTAAGATCTTAGTTTTGCTTGATCCCCTGAAGAACGAGATCAGCACAAGAAACCATAATTGAGATGTCAAATGGTGAATATGAACCGCAAACAACAACATATCAGAAACCAAGAATTTCCTCATGGTAGTTTCAAACTAGATCTTGAATTTCCAACTCATGAACGATAAAACTAAAATATGAAACACGATGTGCCTGCAGGACAATGAAAAGTATAAAGATGTTTCTTCGTCTACTTTTTGGCTTCTTGTTCTTCCCGTCTAAAACAAGTTCACTGATTCACAACTACATGTAGCTAATTATACACAATCTGATTCCTCTTAGTTGTGTTGGGGCTCTACAGAGACTTAAAAAACAAAACTTTGAATTCCATCGTGTTCCAACTGAACAATACCAAGAATACCAAACATAAGCAAAACCACATAAAATGTTCAGTAAAAATTAGAAAGAAAAAAAAAAAGAAAGTAACAATTGACGAGAGCATGTGAGAATAGGAAGACGATTTGAGACCTTGGTGGGCGAATAATGAAGTTGATAAGCTGCTCCATAGATTCAATGAATCAAAATCAAATCTTTCAGCAAATATGCCCTCAACATATATATCACTTTCTATATTAGAGAGGAAAAGCAAGAAATAACCAGGAGAAAAAGAAAGAGAAAGGAAGAGCCAAGGATGGGCTTTGATGGGTAACGACGGTTTTCTGAGACAAAAGGAAGAAGTAAAGAGAAACAGAAACAGAACGACCAGACCGCTTTTGTTTTGTAGGTGTTTTTCCTTTTTCATTTGTTTATTATTTTCTCAAAATCAGCAAAAAAAAAATAATCAAAATAAAAATGAAATGACAGAGAAACGTACTGTTGCCAGTTGCCACCATGCCGATGTCTGGGTCCTCCTGGCTTCCTTGCAGCCTACCTGACTCTTCAGAAGGGCCAAAACTTTACAGAAAAAAGATAATTTATATTAAAATTTGATTGCAAAATTCAATATTTAGATAAGTTTTGTGATGTGTTTAGTTTGGAAAAGATTGAAAATTTCATCTGCATATCAAATGTAAGTTCGTTTCACAGATCAATTCTGATGATTCTACATTTGCCATTTCTTTTGTTAAATTAAATTATATATTTGTTATCCAAATCTTCATTGCAAAAAAAGAAAGAAAGAAAGAAAGAAAGAAATAAAAGAAAGAATCGACTGCCAATGTACTTTTCAAAGGGAATTTCTTCCCGTTTGTTGGGGAATAAACAGAGATAGGAATAATGTTATAGACAGAAAAATGAATGAGGAAAATAAAAGTATGACTAACTTGAAACGTACATAGGATAATATACAAGTGACTCTAATAAAAATAATATCAATACTAATTAACAGTTATAAAATATATATTTTTTAGGAGTGGATAGCATTATTTTTTTCTCATACGTTTCTGATCTGTCGGATTCCTCGGTTATGAATAGTATGGCTTTTTTAAACATGATATAACTTTTTCTGTTCTTTAAATCTTTTTCATTGTATATTTCTTTCAATATTTCTTCACATTATTCAATAAAATTTAAACGTTATACTACGTAGTAATACAATTTCTTGAAACAAGGCTTTCAAGATATGTATGACAAAAAAAGTATACAATAACATATTCTTATAAGACTTGTTATCAACTGAGTTAGTTTTACGGTGGTGTTGAAAATTAAAATATAATCTTAATTTTTGAGGAAAATTAAATTTTTTGGGAAAAATTAATTTGAAGATAATAATTACTGAAATATTTAACACTCCATTTTCTCCTTCTCTTATGTTAATCATGAGTAATTATGGTTTGGGATGGTAGTTTAGTATGAGTGACGTTTGGGGAATGATCATTGGGATTGCAATGGAATGCGGGACATCCGAATGCCTCTTTGCTTTGGGAAAGTTTGGGCCCTAGCCAGTGGATGAGGCAACTTCCTCTTATTATTTGGACATGTGATGTACGAGTAATTATGAGCATTGACCCGAAACAAAATTTTTGGTGCATTTTTATTTTATATTTTATAAATTATAATTGAAAATTTGATTTTAAGTCTAAATAAACCCTTAAGTTATGTATTTGCCTATGGCTTTAGTCAACTACATAAAAAGGTATTTAAATACAAATCAAACCATGGTTTTAGAAGTAATTTTAAGTGTACAAAGTAAATATGTTGAGCAATTTATCTCGATTTGTAGAAAAATACTTTTAAAAAGTATTTCTAGGCATATCTAAACACGGCCAAAGTTGAAAAAGAATGGTAAGAAAAGGTCCAACCTTAGCATTATATTTATGTATTTTTGTATGCAATCTTGTAATATGTTTTACAAACTAAATTTTGAAAATGACCTCTTAAATGTTTGAGAAAAGATTTATGAGATGTCTTTGCAGATTTAAATGATGTTTTGAGAAACAATTTGAGAAAATAAAAGGATTAGGTTATAATTATAAATTTTTTGAAATGTTTTCATAAAGATTTACAAGCATATAATTTAATGCCAACTTCTATTAGGATGTTAAATTTCATGTATAATGTCTTACTCCTTTCATTCCTTATTATAAGAGACATTTGATGCTCATGGCATGTTCTTATATATAAAAGACACTTAAAAGTTGTTTCTATTTTTTTGTGTTGATTTCCTATTTTACCCATATTTATTGTCTTCAACTCACACTCTCTCTCCTTTCCACTTCTCTTTCTTTTAATAATTTACCATTGCTCTCTCTCATTCTCTCTCTCCTTATTAATGAGGGCATTTTAGGGAAAAAATTATACTTTTACACATTGATTGTTCTTAACTAATTTTAACTTTTTTTTTATCAACGTAATTCGGTTATTATCTCTTATAATAAGAAACGAAGGGAGTACCATTTTTAAGTGAAAACTCATCTAGGAAGTAAGGGAGGACACTAAAAGAATGGTTTAATAGCTCTATTTTCTCTTGTTGGTGTTGCACATGCTTAATTATGATATTTTTATACTTTTTGTTGTTCGTGGCCTAAGATATTATTTCAAACTTATGTTCTTGTGAAACTTCATTTATGTTATTATGTCACTTTTGATGATTTTGAGACCTAAAGGATGACTGACTAAGTTGATGGACTCTGAGATGATAAACTAGGACTTTTTTTAGGCCAACTGTTAGACTAAGCCGGTTGTTTCTAATCGCATATTGACTTGAATGAATATGCAAATCTTTATTTGCCCGAGCTTATGAATTCCCAGTTGTAAATGTTGTGGGCTACCAATAGTTATTCCCACCATGTTTTTCTAACATGTCACAAAATATCTATCAAGGTACACATTTGGTACTCATCACTGTAATACAATATAGAGCATTTAAAATCTGATATGGATGGTTCAGTTTAAAATTTTTAATATACAATTTTTTCAGTAATAACTTTATTTTTTAAAGAAGTGTTGGTTATAACACTAACTTTATTTTAAATTATGTATCTATTAAAAAAATTAATTAAAATACATAAAAGATTTAAATTCAATTTGGACCATCCAAAACCAATCTAAATGATTCAAATTATGATGAGTACTCCATACTCTTAAGGAAAAATGAGTAGAATTTAATTTCTAAGACAACATAGGGGTGTCCAAAGTTTGTTTGATGGAAAGTTTCTTTTTATTGTTAATTTATTAAGATTTACTAGGCAGAGAGTGTTTTTCTTGGCCCTATTTATAAGTTATTTATTTTATTAAATTTTTAGTATGAGTGTACTATTTTGTTGTTCACTTGTTGTGTAGATAGTCATTTTCTCTAAAATATGTGTATATTAAATATGGGTAAGATTAAAAAGTTGTTATATTTTAATGGAGAGTTAATGCAGTTTAAATTTTTCTTAATCTATATGAAATATGCTAAAAACGTTTTATAAATAAGATTATAGTTAATTTTATCCATAAGAAAGCATAAATATTTCATGGCAGGGCATTTAATTAAGTGGGGATGAAGGGTAAAAATTAGGCAGTATAATGAGAATGATGGGACAACTTCCCCCCACCACCACTACATTGATGAATTTGACGTGTGAGTATTACCCACCACACTAACCTTGTTGTGTCAACGGCACATTATTGAACATCCATCCATCCGTTAAACCTTAATTTGCCGTGGTTAATATATAAAGTGAGACCGAGCATGTTAATCAATAATAATAATGTTTGAGAATAGTGACAATATTTTAAGAAAATTATTACTAAATTTCAAATTTGAGAAAGTATGTGTTCCATTTGGATTTGACTGAATAATTAATACATTTTTTTTAAATTTTGCTTTTAATAATTTATTCTCTCTCCTTTATCATAATCTTTCTTATCACATTTTTTGCACATCTTTTTCTAACATATTCATTACTTTCAACTAATTTTAATTAATTAATTATTATTCAAATTAATTAATTGAAGTTTATAATAAGACTGGAAGGAGCAATATTTTTTAATAAATAACTAATAGTCTAATCTCATTAATATAAATAATTAAAAAAACTCGATACATATTTATTATAAATAATTAATTGTATTAATTTTTTAATATTTTTAAATTAGTAATCAAAACCCTTTAAGTGGGGCGAAATTTTTTTTTTTTTAAAAAAGAATCTGTAAGGAAGGGGGGGGTGATGGATGATAACGAAGAGGATAGAGATTATGTGGGAGCAATGACAGGACAAACAAGGTGCGCACTAAGGCCTGCTTTGAAATTTCCGTTCCTTACATATATTCTCCGCACAATTATGGTTGTCAGCATATTCTTTTTAACCTCGTTATAGAGTACATCAATATTACAATTATAATTCTTTTAATTTAAGCTTACTAATAGTTATTATGAACAAATTAGGATAAATCTTACAAAATTTAGCCATAATTTCGGTTTTAAAATAAATTATGAATTTTTGAATCATTAAATTTAAATTTCTAAAGGCATTAAGTCCTATACTTTGCGATTGAAGTTAAGAGGTTTTATTTGAATGAATTGTAAGGATAGTGGCATGACCCCACATAGTGTGTGTATAATTGATCGATATGCATATAAATGTAAACGTATCAAACATGCAAATAAAAGCCAAACACGCAATAAACAAACGAAGCAGTCCAACAATCCCAAAAAAAAAACAAAAATCGAAGGATGTACTAAAGATGTTCCAGAGTCACCAACAAAGTTTGACATAGTTAGTAGATAATCGGATTCTTAATGGTTTGGATTTAAATTAAGAGGATATTTAGATGGAAATAAAACCATAATTTTAAAAGTGTTTTCACAGTATACGAAGTAAATATATAAAATAATTTGTCTTGATTTACGGAAAAATATTTTTTAAAAGTATTTCTTGTGTGGTCCAAACACCCATAAGTGGTGCATATGAAAAAAGTTTTGTTGAGAAACGCAAAACCCACTTCAATGATTTTTACCTCTTAAGAAGATTAATCTCTAATTACTAATTGAAATATGCTGCATTGGTCTGAAAAAAATTAGAAAAAGACATTCCAAGGCCATTGGTTCATATTATGAATTTAATTTCGTTTGGCACGCACATATTTTTCGATTATTTTTTATTCTTTTTAATTTAAACATTTACTTTGAAAAGAATTGTCAAATTACATCTAAGGACTCAAATGTTATAAATTTGAAGTTAAAAATACTAAAATTTATGAATACTTTTTGAGGATCAACTGTGTTGCCACTAAATTCACAGGACTTTTTTTTTTTTAATCAGATTTTAAGAAAGTTTCTGATACGTTTTGAAATTTCATGTCCATAATTGTATGTACTTTTCATAAAATTTATTGGTATCTTTAATCATTGGATGTCATTGCAAGTCTTTAGATTCTCTTGATTTAAATTCATAAGGTTTTTTTTTTTTTTTCAAAAGACTGAAAGGCTGAAACAGGGACATGTTTCAAAAGCCACTTTAATTGATTAAACTAGTGAGCACTCTGATTTCAAAGGCATCAATTTGAATTCTTTTTATTTTATATTGGAAGAATCATATTATGGTGTACCAGGAGAACTAATATCATAATAGTGCTCCACCATTTGATTCCTTTTTTTTTTTTTTGGTGGATACAGACCATCCACTTGATTGATATTTTTTTTTACATTTGTTTAATTTTTGATGTTGTCATCCTCAATAGAAATTTAAGTATTCTCAAGTGAAAATAGCAACAGTTTTTTGAATGTTAGTTTTTATTTATATAATTTAAATTCATTACTTTACTTAAAGGGCACTGAATCACAATTTGATTATTGAATTTTGCCCATTTATTTTTAGATACTGATTAATGTAGTGCTATATGAATATTTCTCATACGCTTAAATTTTTTTCTTACTGTTCACTCAAAATTTTAATTACCGAATTAAAAAATATTTTTAGTCAAAAATTATAAAATTACATAAATTTCATCACAAAATAATTTAATTTTGAAACAAACTACAAGTGCCAAAAATAAACTTAATCAATAGACAAGGCATGTGGTTGGAGAAACATCAATGGGCTCCATGAGCAAATCTTCGGCTTGTCTGACCGTACCATCCGGTACGTATAGCCAACGGGAATACATATATTGACCAACAAAGTAACAAAATCCTTATTTTTCATATTTTTTAAAATTAAAGAAATGCCATCATATCATAATATATACATTACACTAATTCTTATATTTAAGATCACAGATAATATAACAAAATCAGACTATACACACATTTTCTTTGATCCTTTATATTGGATATTTTATATGAAGTACTCTTGGTCATTTTATGAGTATTAAATATTTTTATATATGCGCCGTATTTAACAAAGGTAATAAAAAAAGTATAAAGTAATTGATGTTAGAATAATAATAGAAATCAATTAAATTTTTTGAATAATAGAATAAAAATATAAAAAGACATAGATAAGTTGATAAAGTGATTTATTCTCTTTTTTCTTTTTTTTTTACCAAATATCCATCAATTCAGAAATAATGGTTATTAGGTTATAACCCCTAATGGACTGACTTGCCGGTAATTGGCTAGTTTTTCTACACTTGGTTTACGGGTGAACCCAATTTTTTACCTAAAAATTTTATACTACCTCCAATTTTTAATATTCCTCCGATTCTAAATATAAGACTTTTATACACACTAATATAAGGGTATTATATTTAGGACTGGAGCAGTGTAAAAACTTGTTTGATTTTTATTTTAGTTCTCAATATAAAATTGTAATATATTTTGTTTCTCATATTTATTAATTTTTTTTAAAGTATAGTTATTGCAATAACAGTAGTTCTAACCAATACACTTGATTAACAAAAATATTTTAAAAAAGACAACACTATTTATTACAAATAACTAATTTTCCTAATCTACTCAAATTAGTTAATTAGCTCTTATATTAAGAATTGAAGGTAGTATCAAACAAAAAAAAATGGTTATGGGTGTTTGGAAGTACCAAAAAATATTTTTAAAAAGTATTTTCAAGTAAATTGAGACAAAATTCCTCTTACATACTTATTTTGTATATCATAAAATCATTTTTAAAATTATAATTTGATTTACACCCAAACCACCCCTATAATATCTAAATGTGAGTTTTTGGTTTGATTTTGTGAATACATACAATGTTTTTATCTCAACTAGACTCGATAATAGTTAAATCTGAGTTATTACTATATTTGATATCAAATCAAATCAAATATGTTTATGAAAAAAATAGAGGCGGCAAGTGTACCTGGTAGTTGAAAATAACCACCAACTAACTTTATATAAGAAACACGTGCTTTCTTGTAAGGCTAGAAGGGGGGCACCATCAACTCATTTGCTCTGCTGAGTCCGGGACTACATAGCCCATTTATTTAGTCCAGGCTTGGTCCTAACCGGCTAAACCAGCTCCTTCTAAAAAGAGAAAATTAATGAAAATTAATTGATTTTAGAAAAAAAAATACAATCTTTTAATTTTGTATAACATTTCAATTTATTCATATAATTTTAAAAAATCTTTTCGGTATCTTTAACTCTAACACCTCTTAAATGATGATTTTTTTATCATGATTTTTGTATTTTGATAAATTAAATTTAATATACCAATATTTGAGAATCTTCAGTTAACATTAAAAATTTAATATTAATATTTTTAACGGCACTAAAGTTTTAAAAAAAAAAAACAGAAAGACACTTTATAAAATGAAACAACCAAAATAAAACCTTGAATAAAATTAAGGAATTAAATTAAAGATGCATTTTTGTCATGATTTTATAAAGGTTTTTTTTTTTTGAAAAGACAAAAAGAAATAACAGTTATACAGTTACAATAAGATAGTGTATAGATAATATAACGAGAAGCATCTAAAAAAGCAAATAATGAAATAACCTTAGCAAAATACTCAGAAAAGCGAAGGAAAAAAAATCCTGTCAAACTATACTTGAAAGAGACAAAGGCTTTGTGAAAACATGAATAAATTTTAGGGAAAATGCCAGAAAAATGCACCTCCAACTCCAAAAGCCCAAAAACGTCCGCCGAATTTCAGTAATCCCGTTTTGGTACCAGCAGACCATTCTGGGATTATTTTCTTAGACAAAAAGACCAAACCGCCCTCACCCATTACAAAGCGTGGGCACCACATGGGCACCACAATAAACCGCACACCGAAGGAAGATAGGCGGGAAGGAAAGGAGAGAAACGTGCGTGTTCCAGCAGGTCGAAGGTGACGAAAACGTGGTGGTTCGAAAGGGTAAGTGTTTTTCTGGAATCATATGACTGTTTCATCCTCCATGCATGACTGTTGCGGTCTGTTTTCTTCATTTTGGTGGTCCTGCGTTCTGTATGTGGCGTTGAGGGTTCAGAGTAGGTAAGGGGCGGCATTACGTAAGGCATACGTTCTTCATATTGGGGTGTTGGTTTTTCCTTTTTTAGGTGTGAGAATGGTCATCAATCTGAACAAATGAGTTGATTAATGTTAGATAAGGTTAGGGTTCTGGCCAAGTTAGTTTTGTCAGCTTAAGAGGGAGACGATGCTGTAGCAATCGTAAGTTGATTCATCTGGAGGTATTGGTTGTTGTTTTTAACTTGTGGGAATGGAACGTATGAGTCGGGTAGTGAGTGATAGAGTTAGCTTAGTCTGGGACGGTGTTTATAATGATCTGTTTTTGGGGATAGCAGATGGTAGCTGAGGGAAATTGGAAGAAGCGCTGCGATGATCACGTATATAAGTAGGCTGAATATCCATAGTAATGAGGTTGTGAAGGGTGTTGTTAATAGTTAAAGTGGAGTTGTGAAACGATATATTGAAGTTGTTAACTTTGAAAGTAGCTGTGTTGGGTTTATGAAATATCCTTTTTACAGAGATGACATTGTGATGAAATATTTTCCTTGTTTGTTGCAGGGTATAATGCAGAATGAGTTGCAATATTGGGTCAACATATTCAAAGACACTTGCGTTGATTTTTCATCTTGGTGGAAACTTTGTTAATAATGTTGAAGGTGAAATGAGATACAATGGTGGGAGTGTGAGAGTTAGAACGATAAAACAGGGGATAAGATACGAAGAGTTGAGGTTAATGATATTGGAATGGTTTGATATAGATGTTAATATTTGTGACATGAAATATACAGTGAGCCTCGATGATAAGGCATTAGTAGATTTGGTTGATGATAGTGAAGTTGATAATCTTTTTCAGTATAATGACACTAGTGCACATGTGTATCTAGCATTGAAGGAGAGTACACCGGAAGTAATGGATGATCCACAAATGTGAGACTTGTTTTTTTATGGTTATTTTAGTTGTTATTTGTTATATTGTTGTTGTGAATTTGCTAACAAAAGTTGTAATTATGCATGCAGCATTGACAACTACTTGGGATTGTCACAACAAATGTGTTTTTTGTCAAGTAGGGAGAATAATATGGACGGAACAGTTTGTGATGAAAATGGGGGTGACTGTGTAAGAGAAGGCGGTGGGGGATGTCATGTGAGGCTAGTAAGTACAGTAGAGATTGCACCAACACCAATGCCCGAGATGAATGCTGTGAAGTGGAAGGAATTGTTGTTAGGAAAGAAGCAAACTTTTGCAAATGCCACAGAATTCAGAAAGGCAGTATATAAGTTTAGTATTGCAGAAAACTTCGAGTACAAATATGTAAAAAATTGTGAGGAATGTGTGCATGTGAAATGCAAAGTTGAAGGTTGTCCTTGGCGGATAATAGCAAGAGTAGCTGCGAAGAGAAGTCCTTTCCTCGTTGTAACTCGACTGAGTAATGAACATGTGCATAATGCCCAAGAGATGATGCAAGTTACACATGGTGGAAGAGCAGCCTTGACATCATCAATTATCATTGAGGAGGTAAGGGATCACACTGAAAAGCGTCCAAATGAAATAAGGAGGACCTTGGCAAGGGATTATGGTGTGAAGTTGACATATAAGCAAGCATATAGGGCTAAGGAAAAAGCATTAGAGGAAATACAAGGGAGGCCTGAACAGTCATACATGTTGATACCATGGATATGTCAACGATTGAAGGAAACCGATGAGAAGACGGTAGCTGAATGGGTAGCAACTGTTAACAATATATTTGAGCGTGTTTTCATAGCATATGGTTGTTGCATAGAGGGTTTTTTGTCTGGGGCAAGACATATACTGTACATAGATGGAACACATTTGAGTGGACCATATAGGGGAACACTGCTATCAGCCTCAGCATATGACGCGGACAATGAATTGTTACCATTCGCGTATGCTATTGTGAAAGGAGAGACTTATGAGGAGTGGGCATGGTTCTTAAACATGATAAAACAGATAGTTGGTGCAATCCAATTAATTATTGTGTCAGATCGTCACAATGCAATAATAGGAGCTGTTGGAGCAATATTTGGAGGTGACCGTCATGCATACTGTTATAGACACGTGAAGGAAAATTTCAGCTCTGAAATGAATAAATTATACAGAGGTAGGAGGAGAACTAGTGGTATTAGTAAGGAAGTTGGATTAAAGTTGCTTGATGACATTGCATATGCAAGGGTTAACGTTGAGTTTGATAAGGCAATGACAAGGATGGGAAATTTCAGTCCTCAGTTACTTCAGTGGCTTAACAATCATGGTGATATTCATAAGTGGGCAATGAGCAAGTTTGCATATAAACGGTGGGATAACATAACAACGAACATTGCTGAGTCATTCAATGCTTGGATTGTAAAGGAAAGGCAGCATAATGTTGCCCAACTTATTCATGAACATCGTGAGAAGGTTGCAAGGAAGATGTTCGCAGCAAGTGTGGCAATGAGGAACTGGAGAAATGGTGTGGGTCCAAACATTGATGGAAAAGTGATGGAAAATGTGGCTAGATCGATTCATATGCATGGTGAACCTTATGGAGGTGGTAGGGTCTGTGTACATACTTCGCGTGGAGCCTTATATGTCAATGTTCAGTCACATGAATGCACTTGTGCTGCATGGCAAATGACAGGGATTCCGTGTCCACACGCTTGTGCTGCAATAAGGGTGGTTCATGCAAATGTGTATGATTTTGTGGAGGACTGTTATAAAATAACATCCCAAGAGAAGATTTATGGGAACACCATGATTCCAGTAGTGACAATTGACAGGCCTAATCCTAATGATTATATGCTGCAAAATATGGGAAACCAAGTGTGGCTATACCCACCTACAACTAGTAGACCTTCGGGAAGGCCAAGAATTAGGAGGCGGGAATCCCAATTCCAAAACAGGAAGATTTACCACTGTGGACAGTGTCATGAACCTGGGCATAGTAAAAGAACATGCAGAAATCCAAACCCAAGTTAAAATTGGTAGTCCACGTGTGGGTTTATTTTGTAAAGGTTATTTTTTGTTGTGGCTTGTAAATATTTTGCAACTCTTCATATTTTTTTGGATGAAGGGTTGTGTCATGTGGGAAGTCGACATCGTAAGTCACACATAGTCAGTGAAATGTGTATTTTGATGTCAGTGACAAGAAAACATTAAGTGGGGATGAAATATTAATGTTAGCCTGTCACTGATTGTAAGTACTGTCAGGAAGGATCTGGTTATAGGAAAATACCTATATTGAAGTTGTTATTTCCTTTAACTGTGTTGTTAACAATGACAGAAGTTGCAAGACGAGTCCCCTTATTATTCATGTTTGATATTGTTGCCTTATATTTTATGTTTTTAAGTATGATCATCGTATATGAACTTCATTTGAACTGAGTTAAAAATATGGGTATTACTAATCATTTTGTTTTATGACAGTTGTTAAACTTTTACTCGAGTTGTTGAAACATTATTTAGTGGTTGTTATATGGTTTACTGAAGTTGTAATATGGTGGGTTTAGTCATTATTGGAAATGCTGTTGGGAACGCATATTGAAGTGGGTTTAGTCTGTAAACACGTTTCTAAAGAGGGCGTAAGCACGCCTGTATACCAGGTGGTAACAGGTATACCTGCGTTGTGATAACCTTATACTGACGTTGTTAAAAGGTTAACCGAAGTTGTGAAAAGGGTTTTTTCCCCCATCTTGAGGAAGCTGTTGTGAATACCGATACTAAAGTTGTAAAATTTTAAAATAATGTTGTTAAGGCATACACTGGAGTTGTGAAATTTCTCCCCGATCTTCAACACATTTCCAACGAGGGTGTGGGCGTGCAAGAGACCCGTTAGCTTACGGGTATACTTGAGTTGTGAAAACCTATACTTAAGTTGTTAAACGCTTCACCGAAGTTGTAAAAGGGGGTATTTGTTTCCATCTTCAGAAAGCTGTTGTGAAAACCTATACTGAAGTTGTAAAATAGTATAATAATGTTGTTAATGCATACACTGGAGTTGTAAAATTTCTCCCCGATCTTCAACACGTTTCCAAAGGGTGTGGGTGTGCAAGGGACCCGTTAGCTTACGGGTATACTTGAGTTGTGAAAAACCTATACTTAAGTTGTTAAACGCTTCACCGAAGTTGTAAAAGGGGGTATTTGTTTCCATCTTCAGAAAGCTGTTGTGAAAACCTATACTGAAGTTGTAAAATCGTATAATAATGTTGTTAATGCATACACTGGAGTTGTAAAATTTCTCCCCGATCTTCAACACGTTTCCAACGAGGGTGTGGGTGTGCAAGGGACCCGTTAGCTTACGGGTATACTTGAGTTGTGAAAAACCTATACTTAAGTTGTTAAACGCTTCACCGAAGTTGTAAAAGGGGGTATTTGTTTCCATCTTCAGAAAGCTGTTGTGAAAACCTATACTGAAGTTGTAAAATCGTATAATAATGTTGTTAATGCATACACTGGAGTTGTAAAATTTCTCCCCGATCTTCAACACGTTTCCAACGAGGGTGTGGGTGTGCAAGGGACCCGTTAGCTTACGGGTATACTTGAGTTGTGAAAAACCTATACTTAAGTTGTTAAACGCTTCACCGAAGTTGTAAAAGGGGGTATTTGTTTCCATCTTCAGAAAGCTGTTGTGAAAACCTATACTGAAGTTGTAAAATCGTATAATAATGTTGTTAATGCATACACTGGAGTTGTAAAATTTCTCCCCGATCTTCAACACGTTTCCAACGAGGGTGTGGGTGTGCAAGGGACCCGTTAGCTTACGGGTATACTTGAGTTGTGAAAAACCTATACTTAAGTTGTTAAACGCTTCACCGAAGTTGTAAAAGGGGGTATTTGTTTCCATCTTCAGAAAGCTGTTGTGAAAACCTATACTGAAGTTGTAAAATCGTATAATAATGTTGTTAATGCATACACTGGAGTTGTAAAATTTCTCCCCGATCTTCAACACGTTTCCAACGAGGGTGTGGGTGTGCAAGGGACCCGTTAGCTTACGGGTATACTTGAGTTGTGAAAAACCTATACTTAAGTTGTTAAACGCTTCACCGAAGTTGTAAAAGGGGGTATTTGTTTCCATCTTCAGAAAGCTGTTGTGAAAACCTATACTGAAGTTGTAAAATAGTATAATAATGTTGTTAATGCATACACTGGAGTTGTAAAATTTCTCCCCGATCTTCAACACGTTTCCCACTTGGGTGTGGGCGTGCAAGGGACCCATTACTTAACGGGTATACATGAGTTGTGAAAAACCTATACTGAAGTTGTTAAAAGCTTCACTGAAGTTGTAAAAAGGGGTACTTGTTTTCATCTCGTGAATGCTGTTGTGAAAATCGATACACAAGTTGGAAACATATATAATGCTGCTGTTAAAATTTACCATAAAGTCTGACTACTAATGTCGCAAATGGTATGAACCCGTTGCTAACAAGACACAATTACTAATCTTGAAATCAGTCCTTCTGCCATGTACATAAATGTTCTCCCAAGTTAAATAACATGGAACTACATCAGAGTGTCACATAGACATGTAAAAGGAACCTCCTACTAAGTACTATGACAAACGTCGTCTTTTGGTGGTTGTCTTGTTCTGCTGTTCTGAGAGGAGAGTTAAGGCTTCTTCACGACTTGAATTTTGCGGATGATTAACTAGCCACCACATTAGCTCACGCCTAAACTCAGCTACATGATTCTGCATATAAGACAGGTCCATATGTTAATGTTCACCGTACCTGGCAAATAATTAATCATTAATTATAGACAACTTTCATACCTCATTGAAGTCAAATGTCACATCCGGGACCCATTTGCTTAGCCAGATCAACACATGAACACCACAATCTCTCCTATACATCCAATGGGAAATAAAACATTTAAGTTAGTATGTCTGCTTCTGCAATTCACATCTTAAACTAGAAAACAATGTCAACAGTCAACACAACATACAAGTTGTTCTGTTGTGGAACAGGTGCAAAAATAATATCAGTCTTAGGCTTCTTCCCAACAAGTTGAGGTCTGACTAATGCAATTATATCATAAAAGTTGTCTCTCTGCAAACCAACAACAGAAATCCAAAATATGAGATAAAAAGGTGGAAACATTGGGCACTTGTGATACACAGATACATTAGTTTAGTCCTTACACATGCATGAAGATGAAACATCCTTTTTTCTTCCAATGAATCCTTCTTCTTGGTCTTCTTTGGCATATCATTAGGCAGCCTCATGGAGTCCAGGACATAAAAATGCATTGTTTTTGGCTCCAACACAAAGCAAAACCAGTGAGACTCAACAATTGCGGGTCCAAATATTAAATCACAGTCACCTAGGTTGTACCCGATATGCTGTGGCAAAATAGCACGTTTGTTCTCTGATGCTCGCCACTGAGAAGGGTTACCAAGCATTTTCATCTACAAAACAACATATTAGTTTAATCATCACAACCTGTAATTGTCAAACAAACCGTACACACCACAGGGCTCACCATGAACTCAGCATCAAAAATGTGTCGCCTCACTTGTCCTCCCTCACCTGCCTCTGCCATTAATGCCCTACCGACCATTGTTATTAGAGGGCTACTCACTCTTTCGATTCCACCTATCGTGCGCAATTGATCCCGATCAATTTGTTCATCACACATTGTAACCATAATCCTGCAATGTATACATCATATGTAAGTAAAACAACAATAACAAAACAAGATGAAAAAAATTTCCTGCTTTCAATGTTCCATGCACGGCATATCTTACTTCTGACCCTCCTCCCGTGAACACATACGAGAGACAATGTTGAAAAACTTGTCTTTCTCAGTTATCACTCTCTTTCTCCTCTTAACAGGCTTCAACATGGAAATCCATGGAGAAGTTACTTGACGACTTGGAATGATTGTTCTCTTTGATGGCCTTTGGTCTTCTCCCTTGTCAGTCTCTTCATCTGATGACTCCACCCCTTTATCTCCTTCATCATCACCTTTCTCACTGTCTCCTTCCTCTCCATCCTCATCACCTTCATCACTACCTCTTTCCTGATCATGGGCTTCACCTTCAGCAGTATCTCCATCACTATAACCTTTGTCACTACCTCCCTCTTCACCTTTACCATCAGATGGAAGAATCACTGCCTCATCGCGTGTGTTGTCAACAAGGTCCCTCAGATTTGAACTTGGCATCCCCTGTAGATGGAGCTGCACCTTCATAAGCTCCTCTGCAAATTGGTTACTAAGCCTTTTATGGCTTTCCTCAAGTGCATCCATCATCCTTCGATGCACTTGCTTCAATTCCTGCTAACACATTTGCTAAACAGTTAAACTCTTTACATATTAATGAATTTTATACATACAAAACTATAAACATACCGGTCGTAGATGAGCAACACTTATTGTATCTTCGACCACTTTTGTAGACTTCCCTTTGTACAATAGGCCTATGTTACTCTTTGACTCTTTGTTGACCAATTCCTTTATTCTCTTATCCGTCCAATATGCAATAGCATTTGTTGGGTCATGGTTAGTAGCTTTTGACAATGGGAATTTCTCACCCAAATATAGCTGCAACCACAATCATAGAACACACCGCATTAGCCAATTGAATTAAACAGTTACATTAACATTGAACAACATGTTTTGCTCTAAACATACCACCAAGAAGTACAGGCAGCCACCCACAGTGCAGCACGGATCCCTCTCCTTCCTGAACAAATTCACATAATCTTCCATTTCCTTGTAGAGGTCATTCATGATGTACGTTGCCCAATCATACTGTTCATATCCATTCATAGTTGCACATACCACCCTTAATAACTTCTCACCAACTCTTGCACTTGAAGTTGGAGCTAGAAATGTGCCAAGTGTGACCAACATAAATAATAGTTCAAAATGCTCATCATCCGTCCCACTTTTTATGTCAGCTAATATCTTGCTATAAACAACATTTAAATACTTTCTCCTCAGCTTCTTATATGTGTCATGATTTTCATCAACATCTCCTTTTACCTCTTCCCCAGTATGGGGCACACCAAGCAATGTTCCCACATCGTTTGCCTCAACTTCTTCTGTCCTCCCCCTTAATCGGAACTGATGTGTTGCTGGATCGTACGATTGAATGAAAGCTACAATTAACTCACGTGGGAGTTTGTCAATTTCCACATCCAACAACTTAGAGAATCCTATGTTCTCTATCCTTTGTCTTAAACTTTCATCACTCTTAACAAATTCCGCCAGTGACATGAATTGACGAACAGAGCAACGGGTGAACATTTTCCATACTCTCTTACTCTTCTTCTTCTCCGGCCTCATTTGTTTGGCCCTTTCACTATATATTTTCTTCTCCTTAATAGAGAGCCTTGCCCATGCCTCTTTCGCCTTGTTAGTTCTATCTACTACACCCTTGAATTTTTTCCCTTGAGCAAATTCCTCTCTAAATAAGACATACCCATTCCTTGGCCCTTTTGAAGTTGATGTCTCTCCCTCCAACACCATTTTTTCTGCACATTACACATTAATACAAGCATGTCAGAAAACAATTAGGAACTTCTGATTAACAACATCTATATAGTTATTTATAACTTCGGTATGGCTATTCACAACAGCATTTTGAAGAAAACAAACCCCTTTTCCTGACTTCGGTTAGAACTTAACACCTCCAGTGTAGGGATTAACAACATCTATATAAGTATTTACAACTTCAGTATGACTATTCACAACAACATTTTGTTGCAAACACAGACCCCTTTTTCCGACTTTGGTTAGAACTTAACAGCTCCAGTGTAGGGATTAACGACATCTATATAAGTATTTACAACTTCATTATGGCTATTCACAACAGCATTTTCAAGAAAACACAACCCCTTTTTCCAACTTCGGAGTTACTATTTTACAACTCCGGTGTAGGTATTAACAACATATATATAGATGTTTACAACTTCAGTATGGCTATTCACAACAGTATTTTCAAGCAAACAGAGACCCCTTTTTCCAACTTCGGTTACAACTTTACAACTCCAGTGTAGGGATTAACGACATCTATATACATATTTACAACTTAAGTATGACTATTCACAACAACATTTTGAAGAAAACAAACCCCCTTTTTCCGACTTCGGTTAGAACTTAACACCTCCAGTGTAGGGATTAACAACATCTATATAAGTATTTACAACTTCAGTATGGCTATTCACAGCAGCATTTTGAAGAAAACACAGACCCCTTTTTCCAACTTCGGGGTTACTAGTTTACAACTTCGGTGTAGGTATTAACAACATCTATATACATGTTTACAGCTTTAGTATGACTATTCACAACAGTATTTTCAACAAAACACAGACCCCTTTTCCCAACTTCGGTTACAACTTTACAACCCTTGTGTACGGATTAACAACATCTATATATACTTTTACAACTTCAGTATGGCTATTCACAACAGCATTTCCAAGAAAACAAACCCTTTTCTCCAACTTCGGTTACCATTTTACAACTCCAGTGTAGGGATTAACAACATCTATATAAGTATTTACAACTTCAGTATGGCTATTCACAGCAGCATTTTGAAGAAAACACAGACCCCTTTTTCCAACTTCGGGGTTACTATTTTACAACTTCGGTGTAGGTATTAACAACATCTATATACATGTTTACAGCTTCAGTATGACTATTCACAACAGTATTTTCAACAAAACACAGACCCCTTTTTCCAACTTCGGTTACAACTTTACAACCCTTGTGTACGGCTTAACAACATCTACATATACTTTTACAACTTCAGTATGGCTATTCACAACAGCATTTTCAAGAAAACACAAACCCTTTTCTCCAACTTCGGTTACAATTTTACAACTCCAGTGTAGGGATTAACAACATATATATATTTACATGACAGTGGGTACATTCACCTTTTTTTCAAATAATTATTTTAAGTTTGGCGCCCTCTACACCCTTATACACACTCCCCCACACCATCACTGTGATTCATACCTTAAATCAAACTATACAATTATACTAATATGCATTTAACTTAGGCTAATAGATGAAAGACAATTATTGTCCATAGAGATAACAGTGTCATCGATGTTAATTAAGCTGACAGGAATAGCTTGGTGGCTGGGCTGGAGGAGTGGGAAATGTGAATGAAAAGAACAAAAAGGTAGAGATAAAGTAGTGATGAAACAGTGAAATCATTAACAAGAAAAGAAAAGGTACGGGGCTGTGGGCTGTGTATGTGGTCCACACTCCTGAAAGTATATCAGTCATCATATGGTGAAATGCAAGCAATCTAGTGGGTCCTCCACTTTCTGCACATTCACTTTGTCATTTTCATCTCCAGAAACTGCCCACTCCCTCTCACACACATTCGATCGACATCTTAAAAGTAGTAGCAATATCAAATATATAACTTGAACAAACACAGAGAAGGAAGAAATGTTAACAAACTTACCTCTGTCTCACCGCAAATTCCTCCTTTTCTCTCTTCCTCACCTTCGATCGATTGCCGCAATGTAGCCGTTCCGTCGTTCTTTTCCTTTCTCTTCTTCGACGGTGACCACCAAACGCTCTTCCTTCGTCTCTTCTCTCTTCTTCGACGCCGGTAGTAGCTTCCTCCTCCGCTCTCTTCTCCTCTCTTCTTCGCTCCGTCGGCTGCAACAGGGGTCGAGAATGAGAGAGTCGAAAAACCGCCTCTGTTCCCACCTTTTGTTTAAAATAACACTGAGGGCGGTTTGGTCTTTTTGTCTAAGAAAATAATCCCAGAATGGTCTGCTGGTACCAAAACGGAATTACTGAAATTCGGCGGACGTTTTTGGGCTTTTGGAGTTGGAGGTGCATTTTTCTGGCATTTTCCCTAAATTTTAAGGGGATATATTATGGATAAGGATAATTACATTAATTTTTTAATAAATGAAATTATTTTTTTCTATTGTTTTTAAATTTTAACTTCTTTACTTTGTGTAGCATAAACTGGACCTAAAAATAATATGATCTATCCCAATCAATCACCATGTCATTATATTTTATGACCTAAAATGTTCATCCAACCCAAAAGCTAGTGTCAAACTCAACCCTCATGTGTACTAGAAATTAATTACACATTGTAAGGATGCGGAGACGAGTTTTGTTGTTACAGATTTTGATGATAATAGATGTTGCCCAGAAACCTACCATACACATAAATGAGTACTTATATATACCAAAAAAATAGTAATTAATGCTTAAAAAAGAATGGTAATTGTGTGTGTGTATAGCAATTGTTTTCTTTTGAACAGTTTTTTATTCTTGTGTATATATAGTTATAAACATAAAAGTTCAAATTAAATTAGTTGAATATGTATATCCTAAATGACTGTGGTTTGCATTTTATTATTTATCATTGTTAATTGCTACTTCTGATTCTTAATACAAAATCTAATTGACTAATTTGAGAAGATTAAGGAAGTTAGTTAAGTTAGTTATTTAAAGTAAATAGATGATGTCTTCACTAAAATATTCTTATTAATCATGTGTGTTTGAATTACCCATCAATAGCAACTCTTTAATATATGCAACAATTAAATGGGTTACTTGAGAGCAGAATAAATAAATATTGGAAATAAAATGGATTGAAATTTTATATTTCGAACAAATTAAATTGCAAACTATCTTTTATATTAAGGATCGGAGATAGTATAATATACTTTATATATAGATGGCCTATTTTTATTATAACCATAAATTACCTATTGTGAATAAATACAAAACAGTGCTCTTCTAATTCTCTCAGCAGTATTTTCTAAATTTGATGATCAAATTCCTACCTGAGAATGAGAAATTACCTAAACCTAGAAAAAGGCCAACTTCAAAGCACATGGGAGTTCATAATGGTTTCCATAATTTGCTCTTATCCGCTTGTTCCCTTAGTTCATCCATCAACCCCACCAATTCCCAGTTTTGGCCAATTCCAAGAGATTTTGTAAAATGTCTAACAAATTTGACTTCTATTTTTAATACTACTTCCGATCTTAATTATAAGACTTCGTTTTATAAGATCTCGTTTATAGATGATATCTTATAATCAGGACCGGAGATAGTATTATAAACTTTTTACATCAGGAATGATTAAGATTTTAGTTGTTGCAGACTTTTATGAGTTGTTATCTAGTGTGTGATTATATTTATATACTGATCTTTTTTATAAAATAAAATAGCTTGCTTTTCTTTTAAAAGAAAAAAATTTGCTCACTTGTCAAAGCATCCACGTAGTTTACATACAATCCTCAATCCAAACTCAAATGATTCCTCGCTCAGATTGAACACCATCTTGCATCTCTTTGCCATAGCTGCTTATTTTTCAACAATATTCAAACTTTAAAATAATAACATTTTAACTGCCAGATTCTATGGTACGTATATAACAACATCGCTTTAATGATGATTTTGAGAAAGAGGAGGAAAATAATGCAAAGGAAACTAGGAGAAAAGATGAACTGTGAGTGACTAACTACTAATAAAATACAGAACTTATTTGGAAGTCATGTTAGCACACGTAACATGATTGAGTGATGACTTAAAGTGAGCTATGTATGACATAGGTTAATTTATTAAATGATAAAAGGTTTAAAATTGAATTTTAATTGAGTTAAAAGTTCAGTATCAAGTCGAGTAGTTAAAACTGGAAAGGTCAAAAAATTAATTTTTCCCAAAATCTTATATATATATATGTGTGTGTGTGTATGTACACACTAATACTAATTTATTGACAAGATTAAACAAAAAGATATTGGGATGCAAAAACTAAGTTATCTAGTCAAATTATTTTCTATCCCACTTTTGAGAACCATAATTTTATTATCAGATTGATTTATACAATTTCTGGGATTATAAACAAAAAAGCTACTTCTTTTTTTTTTTTTTTCAGGTAAATATGATTTTATATACATAATTTTAATTTTAACGAGCTGCATTATTTATAATTACAAATAATATGACTTGTTTTTCAAAGCTTTGTTAAAACCCTAAACCCATGCAAGTTTCACTTTAATTTGTTATGGCTTGTTACTTATTACCTCCGGTCCTTAATATAAGACCTTATTTGATTTTTATTTTGGTTCTAAATATAAGACCTCAATCCACTTTCTTTCTCATGTTTATTTTTTTTTTCAAAATACTCTTTCTAATAATAGTATTTCTAACCAATAAACTTGATTAACAATAATATTTTAGGAAAGACAACACCTATTTATAATAAATAACTAACTTAATTTGTTTCTTTAATTTACTCAAATTGGTCAATTAGCTTTTAGATTTAGGATCGGAGGTAGTATTATATAAGCTAATTGACTTCAAACAATTTATTATATATCTTCAAATAGGACAAGTCCGAGCATTCATATAAGTGAGAAGAAAAGATGGGGAAATGATATACAATTAGGAAAATGAAAAGTCCAAGGAAGTTTGTTTGATCTTTTTGAGTTCGACACTTAAAAAATCTAATCGTTGGTGAACTAAACGTCAAAGCAAAGCTTTGAGAGCCCGTGAATTCATTTTTAATCACTATGAACGTAGATTATGCCAAGTCTTTGCAATAGAAAATTAAGAACCTTATCTGCATAACATTATCGTATGAGTCCATGCTACCTTTGGGGTCCGTCAAGGGACCAAAAGCAAATTTCATCCACTCATGTGACATCCCTATCTATTTGGGAAAAGCCACTAGCTTTGGTCATCAGCCACTATTTCACACGAGCCTCTCTTTTACTTACTTCTCACTCTCATCTGCCCAGTGTCTCAGACACTAAGGACCCAATCTGCGATTCGGGTTGAACCCATTTCGAGCGCTTCAGCTTTAGCCATTTTGCGACTGTGTTCTGGTAAGTTTTTGTTTTCTCTATTGCCACTGTTCTTTCTTTTGAAAAGGGAAGTTAAAGGGAATGTATCATCTATGATGGTTCGCGATTGATCTTGTTGACAGATAAACTGTGTGCAATACGATTATAACTGATTTCAGCAAATCCCACAATTTTTATTGGGTTGTTTGATGATGTTTTGTTTTGAATGTGATACATGAAGAAAAGGCAAAAGGGTATGGGTTACAAGTACTTTTTTACGCTGCTGATTGCTTTAGTAGACCTAGTTCACGAGAGGCACGCTTGAAATGCGTTCTATGAACGGTGATAGTCCAGAGCTTTATAGCTATTAGCCAGCAGAAAAGTCAACTCTTTATGGCTTACATTTTTTCTGTCAAATCTTTAAATCGTGTGAAACGACTCAATCTTTTGTCCTCATGTATGTTTTCTAATAATAAATGAACTGTACTGATATCGTTTGGTCTGCTACTTTGAATTTTGATATTTTATGGTACATGAAAAACTTTATAGTTCCGTATGTACATTAAATACTAGCAAATAAAGTCGGATGATCATGTGTCTTCTTTGGATGTCTTCTAAAACTACCCAGCTGGTTAGTAGGGTAAACAGGGGAGAATTGAAAAATCTGCTAAAATAAGCTAGATTAGCGGCTATTTTGAACAATTACTAGGTTCGATTATGCTATATATATAGTTGCTAGCCAAAAAAAGAGAGTGAGACTATGCTATAACTATATATATGTATATATTGAAAAATGTTGAAGTAAGCCCGAATTCAATTTTTTCAAAAAAAAAAAAAATTGATACTCTTGGCTAAGTTGGTTATATAAAGAAATTTGACTTGGCTAGCCAATCATAGTATCTCATTTTCTCAATGAATTATTTTCCTGTTGGTTTTATGCACTTAATCTGATATTATGCAACAAGGCATATTAAAGGGCTTAATAAGAACCCTGATGGGAATGTCAAATTGGGCTTTTGGAGGATTGATGATTAAATTTAGGACTATTATTTTGGACACTAGTCGCCTGTCTTTAATCGGGTGAGATTGGACAATATCAGATGAACATTTTTCTAGATTATTATGCTAAATCATTTCGTGCTTAATGCCAATAAAGAAGTTGTATTTAAAGTCAAATCTGATTCTTTACTTTTGGGCGGAGAGAATGGAGGTTTCTGATGGCTATACTATGTTAAGTGGCAGACTTAGCTACCCTCTGCATATCAATAATAGCTTGGCAGGATTTGATGACCACTTTTAAGAATGATCTTATTTGGGGCATCACTAATGCTCATTTGAAGAACAGCTAATAAATATCATGCTTTCAAACTTAATGCTATGTATCTTGTGTTCAATCTCAATTATAAAATCATCATGTCATCAACTCTGATGCTTTTTTCCTGGGCATGTGATTTCTCTTGGCTTTATTATGTTCAGTAAGGAGCAGAACATGGCACAGATTTTGGCTCCCTCTACACAATGGCAGATGAGAATCACAAAAAGTTCTGCCAATGCAAGCCCCATTTCATCAAAAACGTGGAGTTCTTTACTGTTTAAACAAAATAAGAAAGGTGCACCTACCAGCTCTTCTAAATTCAGAGTGTTGGCAATCAAGTCTGAAAATGGTACTGTCAACAGGCTAGAGAATCTGCTTAATTTGGACACCACTCCATTCACTGATAAGATTATTGCGGAGTACATTTGGTATTTCATAACACTTTCTTGCCCCACTCTCTCTTATACATGCTTGTTTTTTTCTTTATGTTCAACTTTGAACTAAACCTTATGGGTAGTGGTATTAATAATAAAACTGTTTTAACAGGATCCAGACATGAATAACGATTTCCGTTTTTATGCTTCTGTATGAGACCACTAATGTTTAACAATGTCATATTAATTTGTGAAACAGGGTTGGGGGGACCGGAATTGATGTGCGCAGCAAATCAAGGGTATGTTATTTCTAATGTTGTGAACAGGCTAGGGAAGACAATATTTCATCATAGTTGATATTTGACTAATCTCAAATGAATTTTATGTTAATTTCAGACTATACCAAAGCCTGTTGAACATCCCTCTGAGCTCCCTAAGTGGAATTATGATGGATCTAGCACTGGACAAGCACCTGGCGAAGACAGTGAAGTAATCCTATAGTAAGACTCTTCCAACTTACACTTATTTTGACGTGATTTTCTAATTTATACTATGACATTTTAATTTACCTTTCTTACTTTATTCAGTCCTCAGGCAATTTTCAAAGATCCTTTCCGTGGTGGTAACCATATTTTGGTAAGAGCTTGGACATCTGAAGGGGTCCAACGTTGATTTATTGAAATAGAATGCAAATATCATTAAGATAATGTGTATTATACTGTTTTGCAAAGGTAATTTGCGATACATACACCCCAGCAGGCGAGCCTATCCCCACAAACAAGCGGCACCGAGCTGCTCAAGTCTTTAGTGACCCAAAGGTCATAGCTGAAGTTCCATGGTATATATTCTCCTTGCTTTTGTTGTAATACACCATTATATGCATAGAAGAAAGGACAAGCACACCATTGTGTTAATGAAATGTACGCTTTTATGGGGCAATTTTTTAAAAAATATTTACCTACCATCACAAAGCTGCTTGAACCTTTAGTGACCCAATGGGCGTAGCCGAAGTTCCATGGTATATATCTCCTTGTTTTCCATTGTAATACATCATTACATGCATAGAAGAAAGGATAATGAATTGAATGCTTTAATGGGGCAATTTTTAAAAAAATATTAACCAACTATTATTTTGAAGTGAGAGTCCTGCATAAAGGCATGATCTTAGGAAAACCACCAATTGAGTTCAGCATTGATATTAGTATTTAGTAGTACCTATTTTATTTGTATTCCAATGCATATGGCATATCCCTTCTGCCAATGCCTGCTTTTATGTATGCATTGGATTTTTCCCTCACTTGATCACTTATTCACTTCTATGAACCTTAGGCAACTGAACCTTTGTTATTAACTGTTGAATCATTATCTTAAAGAAGAAAACATGCTAATGCTTTTTGTTGATTGCACCAAGGTTTGGAATAGAACAAGAGTACACTTTACTTCAAACAAATGTAAACTGGCCCTTGGGTTGGCCTGTGGGAGGCTATCCGGGTCCTCAGGTAATGTGTTTCGTACAATTGTCAAGTTTCATCCTGATTTATGGGATTTTGACAACTCTTTTACACGAATACTATCTAATTACTCCTTAATCTATTAGGGTCCCTATTATTGCGCTGCTGGGGCAGATAAATCATATGGTCGTGATATATCAGACGCTCATTATAAGGCTTGCATATATGCTGGAATCAACATCAGTGGTACCAATGGGGAGGTTATGCCTGGGCAGGTCTTTCTCATACCTTTCCCTTTCTTTTATCGCTTATGAATTTTTGAGTTTATTATTTGCCTTACATTTTCTTTCATGAATATTCCAGTGGGAGTTTCAAGTTGGTCCTAGTGTAGGTATTGATGCTGGTGATCATATTTGGTGCGCAAGGTACATCCTTGAGGTAATTCAGTCTACCCACTTGCAATAATACATGTACCGTTGGACCATATGAAACTGGAAGGTTAAGTTTTTAAATGAATTGGCTAAAGACGTTATGAAGGCATAATGAGGAAGCTTGATGTTTTGTTATTTGTGTGCTAGTTTGTCTGAGGAATGATATGCAATGCGATGTTTTTTCTCTCGACTAAAGCAGTACTGCAGTAACTATGTTGTATGTGTAATTTTCAACATCAGAAGATTGCTTTTACCTCTTTTATTTAAGTCTTTACACTTCTTCCCCAGTTGGATAGGCCAATGATGGACCAGAATACTCATTTTGCTTGTAACTGGACATTGTTGTGATCTTTTGTGAACTGAGTTATTTGTGTCTTTTCTTGTCATCATTTACTCTGTATCATCTGATGAGTTATGTGGCCTTTCTTCTCTGTTCTGGCAGAGGATCACTGAACAAGCTGGTGTTGTTCTCTCGCTTGATCCAAAACCAATACAGGTACTATAATGCTATAACTGACAGCAATTCTTTTTCACTGGTAATCATTTTAATGTTTTCGCATTTTGTTTCAATAGGGTGACTGGAATGGCGCAGGATGCCACACCAATTACAGGTTTTGGCCACGTCCCGATCATTAATTCTAATAGTGAGCCCTTGTAGCTTGCTAGATTACTAAGGTGCTGAACTTTCATTGGTTTTTCAGTACCAAGAGTATGCGGGAAGATGGAGGCTACGAGGTGATAAAGAAGGCAATTTTGAACTTATCACTGCGTCACAGGGATCACATTAGTGCATATGGAGAAGGAAACGAGAG
The DNA here is from genome assembly GCF_004799145.2 of Neltuma alba. Classification (NCBI taxonomy): domain Eukaryota; kingdom Viridiplantae; phylum Streptophyta; class Magnoliopsida; order Fabales; family Fabaceae; genus Neltuma; species Neltuma alba. The sequence goes on along the minus strand of NW_021636523.1, from coordinate 22,843 downwards.
AAGGTTGACAGGAAAGCATGAGACAGCCGACATTAACACGTTTTCTTGGGTATGACTTAAACTTGTTAATACATTTTGGTGGAAGATTAACAATTTAAAAACAGTGGAAAGTTGATATTCTTTGAAACACTCTTATAAAATCTAACTTGCAGGGAGTGGCTAATCGGGGTTGCTCAATTCGCGTGGGAAGAGACACAGAGGCGAAAGGCAAAGGTAAAATTGCCCATGATATTTTTGCAACTCGTAGTTGGTCTTGCTTAACATTAGACCAATAGAAACAATTTGGCTCCTTAATCTGTCTGCAGTTATGATATGTACTGATATGTATCATCCAACTTTTATTAGCTTACGCGTTCTGAATGATTGCTGATTCGACAGCTTTTTTGAGGTCATTCTGTGTGCAAAAGAATCCTTATACCGGAACTTGCGCTATAGCTAAAATCTGAAGGACCGGTTCAACCGGAGAATAGAGTTTTCCTCCACATCTTTTTCCCCAAGGAACAACCATAATGAAACAATTAGAAACTTGAGTCACTTCATTTCATTTCTTTTTTGGCCAACAAAGTGAATTCATTTCAAAGTAGTTCTCTCTTAATTAAGCGTACTATAAGGATTTCTGGTTTACCCCCGGATTGAGATGCATCTAGTTCCCACCTTTTTTGTTTTGTGAACATTTTACAACCTATGCATTGCAAAATCATATGCCTTGGTTTCTACCAAGTACTATTTTGATTTCTCCAAAAAAAAAAAATCTTGGCATTACACAGCCCCATTCTGTTTACTGCTCTCATTCTAATTGTCATTAGCTCCCTTGTTGTTCGCTTTGAACTTAATTTACGTCCAGAAACCGTCATACTGAGGCTGTTTAACTACTGGAATCTACCATTGTTTCTAGATTTTTATTTCTTTGGGTTGCCAATCCTCTTAATTGTAGGTTACTTGGAGGACCGGCGTCCAGCTTCAAACATGGATCCATATGTTGTGACATCGTTACTGGCAGAAACTACATTATTGTGGGAACCAACACTGGAGGCTGAAGCTCTTGCAGCTCAGAAGTTAGCATTAAAGGTCTAAGTCCATTGGTTGATGATTTGAGTGGACTCAGTTTAGCTGAGATTGGTTTGTTAAGTGCTGGAAAGTTCGTCATTGTCAATTTAAATTTGTGCAGAAGGCGATTTTGTCTGGACAATAGATGGGAATAAAGTTTGTCATCTTTGTTATGTGTTGTCAGATGAAATCCCCGCTGGACTGGAATTCTGATTGATTATATATTTAAATATGTTCCCAGTAATGTTTGCATTCTTGGATTGAATTCTAAGGTATTATTAATTCGAGATTTTGTATTTCGTGGCCTTAATTTTATGTCATCCTAGGGCACACATTGATGCATATTATATAAACTTTTCTTTTTTTTTTTGCCAAAGCATATTATAAACTGAGAGGAGTCTTAAAATCATGAACATGGAATACACTTCCCTTTTGTTTCATTTGGAGAAGAAATCATTCTATGACAAAAGAAGAAAAGAAACATAACAAATCAGATTTCTGTTATCAATTTACAAGGGAGAAAATTGGTATGTCTGCAAAGTGCGAGGTTAAATAGGTTAAACGAAAAGGATATGCACAGCTTACTACTTACCATAAGGTCTAAATATTAATATTTGTTGCTATTGTGAAATCTATATATACAGGTAAAGAGCTGGAAGTCTAATTTGAATAAATTAAAAAAATTAGTTAAATTATTTATTTGTAATAAATATGTGTTTTTTTTTTTTAAATATCTTACTAATAGTCATGTGTATTAGTTAAAATTATCAACTACTACAAAGATTATCTTGAAAAAAAATAGATAAATATGAGAGATAAAATGAATTAGAGTCTTATATTTGAAATAAAATGTCAAATTAGCTTTTATATTAAAGACGAAAGGCAGTATAGGTCTTTGTAGCAGTTTATAATTCTGGATATGAAACATAACAAAACAGCCATAATAGCTGCATCCCAACATATGTGATGTAAAACAAGAAGAGAATGGGAAGAGAGAAGCAATGGCAAAGATTAAAATAGTGAGCGAATGTTATTTTTTCTCATGTTTAGAGGCACAGAAGAAGTGAAAAAAAATGATTTTATAATGACAATTATTAGAATCTTATATTTATTACAAATAACTAACTTAAATTCTTTCCTTAATCTCCTTAAATTAGTCAATTAGCTCTTATAATTAGGACCGGAGGCAGTACTAATATAAAAAGAGACAATTTTGGTTCTCTCCAAAATCTAGAGAAAATTTGGGGAAACAAATATGAGCCATATGTGCTTTTTTTTTTAAAAAAAAAAAGCAAAAAGACTTCATTTTATTAATCACCGAAAAAAGTATTTATGCTGTAATAGGAAATTTATATAACTTCACAGAAGTAAAAGATTACCAAATCATCGGTCATTAGAAATTTAGAAGGATATGTCATATATTTAAAAAAGAGTACTGTTATTATTTTTCATCAGATTCAAACAAATAACATTTTTATAATGACATAATCATATTTATAAATGACGAAAATATGACTTTATATAAAATTTATCCATTCTATTTATAACTTTTTTTTCATTCTTTTGGTATATAATAAACAATTATTTTATTATTACAATATCCAAATTTCGGTTTTGTAAATTAGTCATTCTTGGTCCTCCAATCAATCAGGCTGAGCCACTCAATCTTATTAATTTGAAAGAAGGATAGGGCATATATATAGAATAGATTTAGATAATCTCCCTCATCTAAATAAGTCAGATTTATTTGAATAATGAATTCCCCCTATTTATGAATTTCTTTTGGAAATGACATCATATATTTTTTCATAGGCACAGCAACATATATATCTTTTTATTAAAGACATTTATATTTAAGACATTATTTGGCATTAAATATGTGTATCTTTTTTATGTAAAATTTAAATCTTAGTTCGTCACATTATGTGAGACTACTAAACCTTTTCGTTAGACTTGATATTAATTATTTAAACTCACACTATGCTACAATTTAAATAGGTTGCCCACATAACCAAATGAAATTACCAAACTTTACCAATAAAGCCCCTCACAATGCAAAGATGAGTTTGCCTCTTACGCTGTGTTTGGCTCGACGGAAGGAAGGGTAGCTACAAAGGAGAGGGGAGGGGAGGGATTTTAATGATCTCCTGTTTGGATTGATTGGAGGGGAGGGGAGGGAGCAATTTTAATAATACCTTATTTTGTTCTAATAAAAAATTGACTATTTTAACTCATAAAATTTAAATGAATTTTCTCACTTTTTTATTTTGTTAAGATATAACTATATATATAATACAATTCACCAATTTTGATTTACAAGACACAGTCACACACTTATAGAATATCAAGATAAAAAGTCACGAGTGATAGATTTCAATCAGAGAAAAGACTTTGAAGGTGAAAGAAAATACCAACGACATCTTAGAATTAGAAGAAGAGGGAAAAAAAGTTTACAAATGCTCACTAATTTTGGAGACAATTATCTTAATAACCTCTTGTTAGATACTCAAAAGAACTCTCTTATATAGAAATGTTTGCGACTGATTAGATGTTAACAAATCGAAAAGGTATATAAAGAATTAAAATATTATCTCTCACCTCCCCTCCAAAAAAACCCCACTTTTGGAGGGGAGGTTAGAAGGGAAAGGGAGGGGCTCCCCTCTCCTCCTAAAAAAATTACACTAGCCAAACAAGGGGAGGGGAGCAACTTCCCTCCTCTCCCCTCTGAAAATCCCGTACCAAACATAGTGTTAAGTAGGATGTCCTAGTTTGGAACTAGGCCATGTATATGGAAAATTTTTTACTGGGAGAGACAAAACCTATTCTCGCTTAGAACTACATTTTTATTTCTAAACATGCCCTTATATATTAATTAATAAATGAGAAAAAAAAATATGCGTATAGATATTCGGGAAAATGACACATAAAGAAGCTTGAAAATGTGAAATGCCAATTTGGAAAGCTAAGAAAATGTAATGACAGATTGACAGAGAGGGAAGTCCTTCTTAAATTGAAAATTGAAAATTTAGTAAAATGACAAAAATACCCTTTGTTTTTTAAAAAAAAAAACTCAACCCCTCACAAGGGGTCGGCAGCTGGCAGCCACAGCCAGCCACTGGTGAAGTTTTTTTTGTCACAATATATATATTTTTGCATGGGAGAATATGGTTCAAAGTAGGGGCGTTCAAGGCCGGCCCGTCCCGTTGGTCCATTCCGGTCCCGATCTTATTGGGACAGGACGGATCCGTCCCGAAATTTTTCGGGACGGGACAAAAAAGTGACCGGGATGGGACGGGACACGGGACACGGGACGGGGTCGTCCCGTCCCGGTCTCGTCCCAGTTCCTTTTTTTTTTATTTAATTTTTTAAAATTTTTTATCCTATTTATATAATATCATTTTTTTTCATATTTTTTTAAGATTTGAGACTATTGTATGGAACTATGGATATATTTATTTAGAGTTTTTATATTTGTTAATGATTTGAGATTATTGATGATTAGAATTTTTAGCAAGTTTTTATTGTGTTAAAAGCTTTTGTTTAGAGTTTTTAATGACTATTATATGTAATATTTTGAGCTTTTATTTAAGAGTGCCCAAACAAATAAATAAAAAAATAAAAAGATGTTTTTATAAGGTTTAACTCCAAAAAAATATAATTAAAAAAATCAGATTTTTAAAAAAAATTAAAAAAAATTTTTTAAAAAAACTTCGGGATGTCCCGGTCCCGTCCCATCTCGACCGAGACTGGGACAATCCTAGGACGGGCCGGGACACGGGACAGATTTTCTTTCCCATTACTGTTCATTGGGATGGAACCGGGACGGGCCTATTCTGGTCCCAATCTGTCCCATGAACAGCCTTAGTTCAAAGTGGCAGGGGTGGGATTTGATTCCACAACCCCTTGGCCATTTGGGCCAACAAAAAGAAAGATGACTATTGGGTCATCAAAAATTTTTTAACCTTATAATGCAAACAAAAATATAAGTTGACTTTTTTACTGTGACTTCAGCTTATGACAACAATTTACCTGAGGATGACAAGTCGTAATTAAGAAATAACAAGTCTAAATTTGATATTAACAAAGCAACTTTTCCTGATACATAACAAGAAGTAACATGTACATTAATTAAAAATAACCATAATTTATTTGAAAATGACACGTCTTTACTGGAAAATGACAAGTCTAAACTTGAGATTAACAATGTGTCTTTTCCTGATACATAATAAGAAATAACATGTACATTAATTAAAAATGATCATAATTTATTTGAAAAGGACACGTCTTTATTGGAAAACGATAAGTCTAAACTTGATATTAACAAAGCAACTTTTCTTGATACATAACAAGAAATAACATGCACATTTCCAAATAAATTGTTGTTATTTTCCACTAAAGACATGTCATTTTCAAATAAATTATAGTCTTTTTTTTTGGTAAAAAATTATAGTCATTTTTAATTAATGTACATACTATTTCTTATTATGTATCAGGAAAAGACACATTGTTAATTTCAAGTTTAAACTTGTTGTTTTTTTAATAAAGACGTGTTATTTTCAAATAAATTATGGTTATTTTTAATTAATATACATGTTACTTTTTATTATGTATCAGGAAAAGTTGATTTGTTAATATCAAATTTAGACTTGTTATTTTTCAATTAAGACTTGTTATCCTCAAGTAAATTGTTGTCACGGACTGAAGTCACAGTAAAAGACTTAACTTATATTTTTGCTTGCATTATAAAGTTAAGAACTTTTTGATGTTTCAATGGTTATCTTCTCTTTTGTTGGCCCAAATGGCTAAAGAGTTGTGGGATCAAATCCCACCCCTCCACTTTGAACCATATTCTCCCATATATATTGTGATGAAAAAATTTCACCAGCATTCACCACACCGGTGGCCGGCGGCCATTCGTAGGCAGTGGTTGCCAGCCACCGGTGAGGGACTGAGGTTTTTTTTAAAAAAACAAAGAGTATTTTTGTCATTTTACTGAATTTTAAAATTCTAATTTGGAAAGGACTATCTTTTCTGTCATTATATTTTCTTAACTTTTCAAATTGGCATTTCACATTTTCAAGCTTTTTTATGTATCATTTTTTCTAGATATTCTCTTATCAGAAGCAATTGTTTTTTCAAATTAAAACTAGAGGGTGCTTTTTTGGGGTGAACGGAGGGTACTTTTTGCTCACATGATTTTCGGCGCAAATCCCAAATTTGTTTATATTTTAAAATCTCAATATCTTCTCTTCCGATGTCCAAATCGAATCGAGCCAATCAATAGTCCAAAATAAAAAACAAATGCAGAAATATCAACTTTTGGATTTCAAAATAAAATAATGAAAATCTTCTCGAGCTACGGCCGCTGCCATAACTCGCCTTCTTCCTTGATTTCCCGGCCACCTTCACAAGCCCCTCCCCAACCCCCTCAGGAAACCATGGAGAAGCTTGCTGAAGATTTGAGAATGGAAATCCTTCTTCGCTTGCCTGACTTTAAATCTATCCTGCGTTGCAAGTGTTTATCCAAGTCATGGTACTCATTGATCTCTAGCCCTAAATTCACCGATCTGCATTTTCAGCGATCTTCTTCCCAACACGCCCATCGATTCCTTTACACAAATCCTCCAGAACGAATAAGGTCCATAGATATCAATGCCTCATTCAATGATCATTCTGCTACTATCGAGCTTGATTTCCCCCTTATCAAACCATACACTGATATTAACATCATTACTTCTTGCAGAGGCTTTCTGCTCCTCATGCTCGTCAAAGACCAACTTCTTTTTCTATGGAATCCCACTACAGGTCTCCACAAGCAGATCTCAAATCCTCCGCTTCCATGGGTACCTACAATTTCGTATGGCTTTTGTTATGATGAATCCGTTGATGATTACTTAGTGGTCGCATTTAACTTCAATGATCCATCTTGGTTGGAAAGCTTTGTGATCTTCTCTCTAAGAACCAATTCATGGCAAAAACTTACTATCAGTGATAGTTACCAACTTCCCAAGATAACAATCCCTTTCCCAGTTAAATCTGGTTCTTTCCTGAACGGCTCAATTCATTGGTTAATCTCGTGTTGTGATCCACCCCAGGTAGAAGCAAAGATCATTGCATTGGATATAACAACAAAGGATTTACGAGAAATTCCTGGGCCACCTGATGATGATGATAATTGCATGAACTATGATCTGGGAGTGCTTGGAGGATTCCTTACTATAACTTCTTATTACAAACACAACTCCTTGGGTGAAGTTAAGATATGGAGGATGAGAGAATATGGAGTGAAGTCATCTTGGACCAAGTTGATATCTTTGTCAGGTCAAAGGAAGATCAGTTATATTTTGCCATTATGCTTCACCAAAGATGGGGAAATTCTTGCCGTAGATAGTGGTATAGGATTATCAAAATGGAGTGACGGCAGTGGAAACCTACTAGAATATCTTGAGTTCTGGGGTCGTCCACACAAATCCTGGGTTCAATATACTGAGACCATACATTCCCTCCCTTTGACAGCTAGTTTCCTCAGTACTTGACTTTCAGGTACTTTTGACATTCTTTACTTTTTATCTCTCGTGTTTATCGTTTTCTCTAACTAAAGTATATATTTACTATTTTAACATAGATTTTAATTTAGTTTTTTAACTTTTAAAAGCATACTTTTAGTTTTTTAACTTTTAAAAGCATAAGTTTTTGAATCTTAAAATTACTAATAAAAAATAATGATATTGAGGTCTTAAATATTAATAAAATATTCTTAAATGCTAACATTTTTAATTTAATTTTCAAATTAACCATAATTGTTACAAAAAAAAGTCATTTGAGCCTAATGATTTTAGAGTTGAATGATTAAAAATATTTTTTTAAAGTTAAGGGGTCAAATTAAAACTTTATATAAAATAAATGACTAAATATGTGCTTCATTTTTTTTCCTAAAACTAATTTACCTAACTTATGAAATATATATATATATGTATATGCTAATGTTATACACTTATACATAAGTATTTTATGGAGATTATGTTATATTTATTATAATTATTAATTTATTTGACTTACTTAATATATATAAATTCGTTAAATAGTTCTCTTATTAATAATAACAGCGATTAATAATGTCTTCTGTAAATAATTAAAAACATATTTTTTAAAGTTAATGGGTCAAATTAAAACTTTATATAAAGTAAATGACTAAATATATGCTTCATTTTTTTTATTTACCGAAGATGTAAGTAATGTTATGAACGAATTATTTCATTGTAAATAGAAGTTATCAATTACTACTATCATGTAAGGTGGGCCTTATGAGAAGTCGGTGCTGGCCTTCTGCATGACGCAGTACTAGCTACTTCTAATAGATCTACATGTACTCATCACTGGCTCCAAGGAGCCGGTTTTGCTTAATATCATCAATTTATTTTATTATTCATATTTATTATTTTTTTAAATTAATTTATCTAACTTATAATTAATATATCATCTAATATTACGTACGGGTATTTTCAAGAGGTCATATAGCATTTGTTACAAGTAGTTAATTTATCTCACTTCTTTAATTTATACAAATTAGTTAAATATATCTTTTGGAACACAATTCTAGTCCTAAAAAACTGATTATGTAATTTTTTTTTGTTGTTGTTGTTTTTTTTTTTTTTTTTCCTTTGGCTTTTGTAATAGCAGGACAGTTTAGCGGCCAGCCTTCATGCTCTTCATCTTCATCATGATGATGATGGTGGGATATAGATGGTGCTGGCCTCTATGAAGTACAGCTACTTCTAAGAGATCTACATGTACTCATCACTGGCTCCAAGGAGCCGGTTTTGCTTAATATCTCAATTTATTTTATTATTCATATTTATATTTATTTTTTTTAAATTAATTTATCTAACTTATAATTATATATCATCTAATATTACGTACGGGTATTTTCAAGAGGTCATATAGCATTTGTTACAATTAGTTAATTTATCTCACTTCTTTAATTTGTACACAATTAGTTAAATATATCTTTTGGAACCCAATTTCTAGTCCTAAAAAACTGATTGTAATTTTGTTTTGTTGTTGTGTTTTTTTTTTTGTTTTTTTTTTTCCTTTGGCTTTTGTAATAGCAGGACAGTTTAGCGGCCAGCCTTCATGCTCTTCAATCTTCATCATGATGATGATGGGGGATACATAATGGGCTCATTAATAGAGGGCGTGTTTGGAACAACTTATAAGTAGTTTATAAGTAATTTTTTAATAATAATTTATGAAATATGAGACAAGTATGTGAGAGAAGTTTTATCTCAATTTACGTGAAACATACTTATATGGATTTTTTAAGCCTTCCCAATAGGCCCAGAGCCGACAACTTTGTTGTACACAGAATGTCTTATTACTATTAGGATTCTTTTCTTGTACTTCTAATATATACGCTGAAGGAATAACATATCATAATTGTATATATTATGGTATTAGTCTCTTCAGAGACTTTTATTTTCTAGTTTTCTATGATTCTGCCTCTTTACATAATTAAATTTTAATCTTTTTGCAGCCATAATGCACGTTCATGCTAATATATAAATTTATCTACTACTGATTGAATTTAATTATCTGAGTTTTGACTTATAATAATTTAAAATTAAATTTGAATTGGATACTAAAGTTCATTCTCTAATTAACATTTTCATAATTCATGGGTTTGTTTAATTTCATGCAGAAGAGGAAATAATATTTCATTAAAAATAAGGAAAACGCCTTGATAATCAAGTTTAAACAGAAAAGGAGGAAAAAAAAAATCTAATCTTTTGTGCTATGTGTGTGTGTACAAAAGATTCTTTTCCCCTTCAGGCGGCTAGCTAAAGAATGGGGGAAAGGAATCCAAGTCTTTTCTTCATACGGAAGGAAATGATTTCCATGGTAACAGCAAGCTAGGAATCGACATACCATCGCTGTGAAAATAAAGGGGACCATAAATCAATCTCATCTTGTCGATCGAACTCCCATACAAAAACATAAACAAGTTCATCAGATTTTGTCAGGCTTTTAGCTTAAAGCTTATAGTAGAGGACCATGGCAACTGGAGGACAAAAATCAGTAGCCTCCATCCTCTTGGTACTGAACCTAGTTTTGTACTTCATTGTCACAGCAATTGCTTCCTGGGCAATGAACCACGGCATTCAAAGATCTCGTGAAACAGGTATTCATATATATAAGTTCTTCATATGTTCATATCACTCAAGAAAATCTTGCTGTTAAATAACTAACCCCACACACACACACACACACACACCCGCAGCTGTATTTCACAGAATTGCGATAAATGAGCCGCATTATTTATTGCTTATGAGCAATGTGTGTGAATCCATAAATTTTATTGCTTTATGCATTGATATAGGGAAAATTGCTGAAAAATCCCCCCACTGCAAAATTTTATTGTCCAAAGGTGTATCAGATTTGTTTAAGGATCATGCAGATGCAACTATCTTCAACAGGTGTAACCCTTCTTCAGTTGTACGCAGATGTACAAAAACAAAAGACATTTGCACGTAACTGAGAAGGAGTTACCCGCAGCTTAAAGACCTGAGTTCTTAAGTATTTTGCACAAAATTTTGCAAGGAGAGATTTTTTTCAGTAATTTTCCCATTGATATATATATATATATATATATTGATTTAAGTTTAATGGCTGGGTTGGATCGAGTAGAAAAGAATTGTGTTTTCCTTTGAGTAAAGTTACGTGTTTGAAATTTATTGATTGATGATAAAAAAAAAAAATAACAATGATGGTTATGGGAATGCAGCCTCAAATCTGTCGCCTCCAGTTCAGTTATTTCCAATATATTTCCCAATGGGGAATGCAGCAACTGGGGTGTTCATACTCTTCTCTCTGATTGCTGGTGTGGTGGGATTCACCACCTCACTGACAGGATTGCAGAATGTTTCCAGTTGGAGGGTCCCTAGCTTATATGCAGCAGCCACTTCTTCACTCACATCTTGGGCTCTCACTTTACTTGCCATGGGGTAATCATCACTCTTATCATTAAATCTCTCCTTTTATTCATCCAGTACTCACTCACCTGTTCATTAATTTCATCAATGCCTTTTATATATATGCTGCAGATTGGCTTTAAAGAGATTGAACTTGGCTGGACTGACTCAAACCTGGTAAGCATTTACTTCATCATCAATAATCTTGGCAAGAAATTAAAGATCTAGACTTGTTGGGCAGAGAGATACAACAAAGATTATATTGTGCATTAATTCTTGCAGCGCACTCTGGAGATTATCACAATAGTTGTGAGTGGAACACAAATGTTGTGCACTGGTGTGATCCATGCAGGGGTTTCCGGCTGATTCTAATTATAAGCTATACAGAATGATGATGGCATAGCAAGTCCTGCAAGATATTCCACAATATCAATCACAATTGTTTACACCTTTTCTTTTGTTCTTTTATTTTATGTCTGAGAGACAGTAACTATACATGGATTGTTAAATTGTAATTTGTTTGTGTGCATTTTCAGTTTTTCACTACCAGTCACTGCCATATTTCAGTTCATTTGTGTGTGCGCGCGCGCGTGTAATGAATCTGGAAAAAAAAAAAAAAAGATGATTGTGAGACAGAAGACACAACAGAAAAGCACTGTTCATGAAAATGATTCGTTGAGTGAAAAAGCAAATCATTGGGTACCATGAGATATTTAAGATGAACGTGAAAAAGGGGCATTCCGAGAATCGAACTCGGGACCTCTCGCACCCGAAGCGAGAATCATACCACTAGACCAAATGCCCAGTTGTTGTGTTTGGACTTTACAGACGTCTCAAGTATATGCATTATGCAGCGGCCATTCTTGTAATATTCATTTTTATTTTTTTTTGTCAAATAATAATTATTTAAATTTGACAAAATCACAAAAAAAGACAGTGAAATTAGAAAATTGTAAATTAGGACCCATGACGATATTAATATGGGTTTTAAAAATAATAATATGGATTTTGACAATAATTTTTACGAACTATTCTTGTGGGCAATTTTTTTAATTTCATGTTTTTTTTTTGCTATTTTCTTTTTAAATTTTCATCCCCCGTGCTTTTGTTATTTTTTATCCTTCAATCAAAATTTTTAAAGGAGCTCACATCAGACTTATATTCACAAGAGGTTGAACTCAACTAAGTGGTTAAGAAACATATGCTCAGAATCATTAATCCCAAGGTTATGAGCGGATGATAGTACTAAAGTCATAGCTTGTATAATTTTTGAATAATGTTCTCAACTAAAAAAATTGAATAATTGTTTTTGACCTATAGTTTTCTTTATTTGTTGTCGATGTTCACTTGTTCCTGGGACTAATTTTTGACTAAAAATTGAATAATTGTTTTTGAGCGTGACTAATTTCAAATCTTTGTTGGTTTAGAAAAGAAATATCAATAATCCGCCGGTTGAAGTTGTGCCGGCATTCCTGGGAAATCTCAGCCGCGGGCACAGGAACGCTAATAAGGAAGCATGAAGCATTGAAACTATGCATCGAAGCGTTCCCTGGAAAACAATCAATTGCACTACGAATCATAGAGTTTGTCAAATTGGATTATCGCGACAAACTTTATCTTCATTTCATTTCCCTCTCCTTTACAGTTTGACACTTACCCATGAACTGTAAGCATGGCGCTTTTCTTTTGGTCGCTTCCCCATCGACTATACCTCTAAATTCTGGTCCTAAGTCCGTAACTTTCCCAAAATTTGGCCCAACCCCCTGTGCATTCCTTCAGGCGAAGACGACCCTTTGGGTGGTGAAGAAGACGGGCCTTCAAATTAGAGCTTCAGCTGGTGATAATGGTGGCACAACAAATTGGTCTAAGTGGATACCACCACCAGCGCTCTCGCTGCTGATAAAGTTCTCAGATTGATTGCAGGTGCCACTGCTAGCCCAATTGGTCAGTACATAGCTTCACCCACCACGTTTCTCCATTCTATAGACCCCCGAATCAAATTGGTGAGTGAGTTCGAAATCAATTTAAGGTTTTTATTATAGGATCCTGGATTCTCGAGTTTTGTCAATGAATTGAGATGAAATTGTTTAAGGAAGCTCTTTGATTTTGAGGTTGCAATATTTTATTGGTGAATGGATAATAGCAGGTGCAAAATAATAGTTTAATTCCCTGTCATATACCTTTATATACTTGGCAATGACAACTAAGTATATTATTCCTGAGATTGCTAACATGGGTTTTTCCTTTTGTTTACTAAGAAAAGTATAGCTTTGGTTTGCTACTGCCCGGTGTAATTTGTGTTATCCTTAAAATGTCCTAGAAGTCGTTGATAGAGGGCAATGTAATTACCGAAATTAAAACATGAGCAAATTGATGAGCACACCAATTTCCATCCATTTCATAAAATAGGAAATGAGGATATGGTAATTATTTTTTATTAGCTGAGTTCTTGAATAAAGTTATTTGAACATGGTAATGAAGTTTTCTTTTATACAAGTTGGAGTGCTTTAGATATGGTCTATATATAAATGTTGAAGATTTCTCATTATCCATAAATCATGGTGGAATGATCAGCAATTGTTTGATATTACAGAATCTACTGTCTGGCTGTATTTTTTTGATTGTCTCCAATTTGTGCGCGCGCTTGCTTGCTTTTTTATAATTAAATCAGGCTACTTTTACAGGTATGGGTTTTGGCTTTGGTTGTTCTGCCAGCAAGATCACATATAGTCATGCGTCGCTTTGGATTAGTTATATATTTGACTCTGCTGTCAATTTCAACTCTGCCAAAAGACGTTTGGGTGGTAAGTAATTTGAAGCTATTGACTCATCTGGCTCAGGGGGTAGAGGTATTGGTTAGTCGTTATTAAGCCTTGATGCCCCTTAAAGTTATGCTGATGATAGAATCCTATCCAACTCAAGATTTTCACAACACATGCACAAACGTCATGGATGTGCCAAGTTCATTATGCCAGCTGAGGTGGTTGTCCTTAAGCCATGATGCCATATGCATATGTAGATGGCTTGTTTAATGCTTTATAAAATGTATATTTGGTGCGTTGTTCATCAATTTGAGGTCCACGGTGTTGTCAGATGCTCTACCTGATGTCCGCTGTTTTCCCCCCTTTGCCTTCACTAGTGGTATTTAGCCTGTCTTTCATATTCAACTATGCTCATAGTTGATTGCTTATTTCATGAAATAATTTAACCCATTTGAAATCTTACTTACTCTTAGTCCCTGAAGAAGGATGATCAAACTAGTATATTGTAAGTGAAGGACCTTTTGCACCAAGCACAACATTCCCCCTCCCCTCTTTTATCTCGTCACTGAGACTTGTTGACAAATTTATATTTGTTTCCATATTGGGATGATGTGCTAGTTAAAGAATTTCCTCATTCTACGATTGTGCAGGATCAATTGGCAAGAGTGTATTTACTCTCAGGATTGTTATTCATAATGTTAGGGCTTGGTTCAGATGGTGTACCCCCACTCGTCCAGTCAAGAACCCCACCTCCTGCCATGATGGGTCTTCCTAATCTTCCTGTATCTTTAAGAGGTTATTCTTATGTAATCATGAAGTTAGGTCCGCTAACCTTTACAAGGAAAGGCTTATCTGTTGCAAGCACCGCTGCATGTTTAACTTTCATTGTAAGGGACTTTCCTCACTTCTTCCTCTACTTTCTTTCACTTTTAAATCTTTGGCATTTAATTAAGGGAAAATCCCAAAAAGTGATAGCTGAATTTCAAAATTCCAAATCAGTATTCGTTACTATACTCATAAAGGAAATAACTACATTCAAAGAGCAAATGACAACCCATTTTATAGTAATTCCTGATTTGGCATTTTGAATTCAGTAGTCACTTTTTTGGGGTTTTCCTTTAATTAAAAGCTAGTACACATTTGTTTTGCACTTTATACAGAAGTCATGACTTGTGTGTGTATGAGAATTGGCTTTTTGTTCATTTGAAAGGTATTTCAAAGTGCGAGCCTCTGCCTTGCAACCACAACCCCAGAACAACTAGCATTTGCACTGCGATGGTTTTTGCTCCCTCTAAGACACATAGGCGTCTCTGTGTCAGAAATTGTGCTTACCCTTCTGCTCTCATTGAGATTCGTCAGTCTAGTTTTTGATGAGGTAAGAGAATAGCGAAGATTTCTGCATCAATATTATTTGATAATGTGAGGTTTAGTTTTTTAGCTTTCAATATCATGTTCCGTTCAGTTGGTGCAAAGGAACAGCATTTTTTACTTTTGATGTGGCAATTTTCTAAAGGATATATTATTAATAATCAACACTGATTTCATCGCATTGCAAGGAAAAGAGACTGAAATAATGCACAACAACAGCAGCTTCAATAGTTTCTAACTTGTAACCTAATTTGGCCAAACTCATGAATCGAATTTCCCTTCTTCCCCTATTTCGTTGCAGGTTCGGAATGTTGCTTTGGGGATTATATCTCGAAGGATAAATTGGAAACAGCTAACTGTTTTGGAGACAATTGATGGTAAGTAAATATTTATTGCTCTTGCTCTTGATTCCGGGCATCAGCAGACAATGGAAGGCATAGTACAGCTTTTTGCTGTTTTTTTTTCACATTACCAATTGATGGGTATCATCTAAAATTGTCTTGTTCATTAATCTTATTTAGATTCTCTAGACTTAACATTGATTCTTATAGAATGTCTATGCATAAGCAATTGATATGTAGGTATTGGATCATGATCTGATATCCTGAACTGAATGTTTGGAATAGTGTTCTATAGCATGTTACTATAATAATCTGTCAGGATTGATCCTGAATAAAATAGCTAAACTGAAGTCCATTTGTTCCTTTCTATTCGAACAACGTAGGTTAATGTTAAATCCAGTTTCAATTCACAACCTTTAAATGAATTAGCGAAGATACTTCTTCATTTTGATGATTGTTTTCCTTTCCTTTTTCCCTTCTGGGTTCATGACTACAGTTTTTTTTAACTACTTCCGGCGCATATTCAAAAATATCTTCAGCCATGCAGAGCAAATTTCTCAGGTTTGTCAAATTTGCATGGATCTGACCTCTTTTATCTCATTGCCCTCTTTCAATCTTGTTTAAACATCTTGAGCTTATCATATTTTTTAATTCATTCACCATTAATCTGTTTCAATCATCAACAACATCATCATTTAACCTTTTTATCTTTTTGTAATAGTTATTTTTAACTTGTCTCTGCTTTGTACAGATCCATGTCTTAAAAACTCTGAGCTGTATTATGTTTCTTTCAGTTCTAAGCTGCAAAAACAGTTTAAACATTTGCCCTGGTTGATTTCAACTAAGTTTGTTAAGGACCATGTTAGAAAATCTCATGTGTCCCTTATGTATTCAAGAGTTGCCTTCTGATAGCTCAACAAATAATTACTGCAGGCTATGATAGTCAGAGGTTTTTAAGGGGACAGTGGCTCTCATAAGATCTACTTCTTGTCTGAGTCATCTCTTCTGGCATGGCCGATTTCTTATCGCTGTTGTGTTTAACAGTTCTCATAGGAGCAGCCATCCTGTCTGAGCGCTACCTTGTCTAGGACAGGTATATACCTCTTTGGCATTTGTATAAAATGGAAATTTTATTTTTATACGCATGTGTGTGTGTATGCACAAGTCATTTTATTTCTCATTTTCTGGATTAGCAGGTGGAAAATGATGGGGTCTCTCTGTGTGACAGAAGACAGAGCCACCCTACTTAATTATATAGTTGCCCCGTGAGGATGTTAATTAAAGGGGCATGTTGATACAGAGGGGTAAAAAACTTTTAGACTATGAGAGAATTTGGATTAGCATTTTGGTTTCTGTTAGTTGAATTTATTCAATTATTTACTTGGTCTTTATGATAGTGTTTTTGAGCGTGTGCTTGCTCAACCTGTGTATTCAACATTTTACTCTCATGTTTAGCACAGGTGAAAGAATAAATACAAGTCAGTGCAACTTCCAGTCTTAAGTTTTAATTTACAATTTTAATGGTAAATTTATTTTTATATGAAAAATGGACAGTTAAATATATCTTTATATCTTTTTATTTTTTTATATATTAAAATAAAAAATTATTTAAAATAAGATTACATATATGAACTGCTCAAATTGAAATTAAATCTTTAAGAATCAACATTTAACTTATTCTAAGATGGGAGATAGTATATCATGCTATGGATATGGGAAGAGGAACAATTCATTTGGTGGAGCCAACACGTTGTTGACATGACCAGGTCCTTTTCGGCGCCGACGTATTGACAAAGTATTTTCCGGGAAAAAGCTGCGTATAACTCATTCTATAGCCTTCCAAATGAATACACACCCCAATAACCACAAGCTTCTATCTTTGGTCCAAATACAATAGCTCATACCCAGAACCGTGGAGAATCTTCCCGCAGAAGTTATATTGGAAATCCTTCTGCGCTTGCCCATCAAATCTCTCCTGCGTTTCAGGTGTGTCTCCAAGCCCTGGCTCTCTCTCATCTCTAGTCCCCATTTTTCGTAGATTTGCATTTTCAACACTCTTCCCTACACACCCATCGAATCTTTACTTTTATTCTTCAGAAACTCTCTCTTCCAAATTTCAATCTCTAGATCTCAATGCGCCCCTTCATGATGCTGCTTCTTTTGTAAGCCTCGGTTTTCCTCGTAGCTCACCATCCTATCAATTGCAGATTATGGGTTATTGCAGAGGGTTCTTGTTTCTAGAGCTTGATTCTGATTCTCAGCTTGTTATATGGAACCCTTCAAACCCGTGTCTGCAAAATATCCCACCAATTCCTTCTCACTTTCTGCATTTCTGTATGGCTTTGGTTATGATTCATTCACTGATGATTACTTAATAGTGTTAGCATTATACAACTCCAACAGTTCATCTGTTTCTGGTACAGAGATTCATATCTTCTCTGTGAGAACCAATTCATGGAAACAACTTGAGGGATGTTTCACATTTATCAGTCCAATCGATCGACCTGATCCTAGCACTGGTTCAGTGGCTGGTTCGACCTTAAACGGTGCTATTCATTGGTTGGCTTTGTGTGCTGAAGCGGGGCAAGCTTCATCACACGCAGCAATAATATCATTGGATTTAACAGAAAAGAGTTTACGAAACATGTGAATTGAAAGAACTTGGAGGATGTCTTAGTCTAATTGGAACGAATAATTCAAACCAAATTGAGATTTGGATGATGAGAGAATATGGGGTGGAATCATCTGGAGTATGCATATGTGCTTGTCTCTTGCTGATGAACTTCTGGCTTACTACATTTCACCAATATGCTTCACCAAGATGGTCAAGTTGTTGCAGTGTGTGGTACAAGTTTGATGAAGTTGGATGAGAAAGGAGAAGTAGCAGATGTTCTGGTCACGATTTGGATGGGTTTGATGCAGATGGAGTAGTTTATGCTGAGAGTCTTTTTTGCCTCCGCTGTGGTCAAGAGCAGAGCTTGGAACACTAGCTGTCTAGCTGTCCTCTAATCTTAATGTCGCATATAAGAAACTAAACTGGACTTAATTAGTTCTGTTGGTTTTTCTGCGCTTCTAATTCCTTTTTATGTGTACCAGATAAACCTTGGAAGTAATCAACAAGAAGGATTGGATAGAGATATATATATATATATATATATATATATATGATACTACCTCTTCTCCTTAACATAAGAATTACTTAATTAATTTGAATAAATTAAAAAAATTAGTTAAGCTAATTATTTGTAACAAATATGAGTTGATTTTTATAAAGTATCCTTTTTAATTATGACTACTTTTGAATTTCAACTCTCTTTATATGTGTAATCATTATGGATACTTTAGAAAATAAATTACAAATTTAGGAGACAAAATAAATTGAGATCTTATATTTAAAACCAAATTAATATTCAGATAATTTTTATTTAAGGACCAAAGGTAATAATATGTAAGATTAAGACTCTGTTTGAATTTTATTTTGATCTTAAATATAAGACCCCAATCCACTTTGTCTCCCATATTTATACATTTTTTTTTTTCAAAGTAGCCCTTCTAACAATGATTTTTCTAGTCAATACACTTAATAAGTAAGGATATTTTAGGAAAGACAACATTTATTTAGAACAAATAACTAACTCAATTTACTTTCTTAATCTCTTCAAATTAGTCAACCGGCTCTTATATTAGGATAGAAGGTAATAACAAATTTTACTTGAATATGTAAGATTCATTATATATGATTTATAAATAAATATTATACATGCCTTCATTTTCGCTTCTGCTCTGCGCTCTCTCTCTGAAAATTGAAACCCATTTCTAGGTTCCATTCATCTTCCCCGCAAGCAACAGAACTATTTTCCAGAGCGAGCGAACACTCTCTTACCTCCGGCTTCACTCTGTTCCCGAACCTTTGAGCTAGCCCCATCATGGTTCTGTTTCCAAGCTCTAAGTCTTTTCTTTTCCAAATTTCTTTAAGGAGGAATCGACTGAAACGATCGAGCGCTTTTTTTCGGTCAGCTTCACTCCATTCCAGAACAAGAAAAGCCGATTCCTCTCTCTCAGGTGCTGTCTCACACAAATTACGACGGGGAGAAAACAAGAAGCACCTTCCCGAAGAAGTGATAGTAGAGATTCTTCTTCGTTTGCCCCTGAAATCTCTCCTGCGTTTCAGGTGTGTTTCTAAGTCGTGGTTCCATCTCATTTCCGGTCTCCGTTTTGCGGAACTGCATTTACACGATCTTCCCAACACTCCTGTCGTGTCCTTGTGTCTGCTGCTGGGCAATTTCAATCCATAGATTTCAACGTTTCCTTTAATGACGATTCTGCTGTTGTAAAGCTCAATTTTCCCCGTCGTAGGACACCTGCTGATCTCGAGATCATGGGTTCTTGCCGAGGGTTTCTGTTTCTAGTTGTTAATAAAACACAAAAACTTTATCTATGGAATCCCTCCAATGGTGTCTGCAGAAAGATACCAGCATTGGATCCGGATATATTTGTATATATGTATGGCTTTGCTTACGATGAGTCCACTGATGACTACTTATTGGTTCTCGTATCAGAGGTCCTTGCTTTCTTCTCTATCAAAACCAAATCATGGGAAATACTTGCTGAGGATTGCCAATATACCTCTCAATGGGATGATGAGCCAACGGCTGGCTCGATCTTAAACGGTGCTATTCATTGGTTTGCCAAGCGTATTCAACAACCGCCACCTGAGTGTTTTTACAATCATTTCATTTGATATAATAACGAAGAATTTACGGGAGATACCTGCACCTGATGATTTTGAGTATGGTTTGGGTATTTTGGGAGTAGTTGAAGGATGCCTAACTCTAACTGAGAACCGTGATGTAATTAAGATGTGGGTGATGAGAGAATATGGAGTGAAGTCATTTTGGACTAAGCTGTATACAGTTTCTGCTTACGAGGCGCACATTGAAAGCATTTCACCATTATGCTCCACCAAAGATAGCCAACTTGTTGCCACAGACGGTACCTTAGGATTAGTAAAATTGAATGACAGAGGAGAACTGCTAGAACATCGGAAGTTTTATCCTTACCCAAGTTCGCTTGCGTGTGCAAGTGTATACACTGAAACTTTGCTCTCCCTCCCGTTAGCGTATGTGATTATTTGGAGAAGGCTCAAAGTGATAGTTACCGGTTGGGAGGATGAGGTACTTGATCCTCTACTTGTGTTGAGATGGAGTAATATTGAAAGTTGAAACCCAAAATCATGTAGACCGGCAAACATCATGATTACGGCAGTTTTGAAAATTTACCAAATGATGGAACTTTCAAGGACTGGAGGAAGTTTAATTGCTGCTAATACTATACGGTGATACTGTTAGAATATGGCTTGTTGGGATTACATGCATCCATCAATGCTAGTTAATGAATTATAAAAAGCACTTGATTATATGTGTATATATAGATGTTTTGCTATTGAAAAGCACTTTATTATGTTTAATTATGCTTTTTGTTAATTCTTGTCGTAGGAGACAGTACAGCAAATTGGCTCATGCTCTTCTCCATGATACACCGCAGCTTATAAAGGTTTGCCAGTGATGATGTAGTAGTTCTATTCAAGGTTTTTGGATGCTTTTGGATTGCTCCTTGTAATTAATAGGCTGATGGAATATCACAGTAGTGCACTCTCTTTTTGAAGAAACAGGATTCGTAGTTTGTTATGATTCTGTTTGCAGAGGAGCCGATCTGATCAATATAACGATGACATTTTCTACTGATGATTACATAAGAAAATCCATTCTAGGCCAAAGTATATCTTTCAGTGAAGATCAAATTTTAGGACTTAAAAATGATATTAATCTTTTTAAATATATTGAAAATTCGAAAAGGAAACGTCAATAAATATTTTGTTTATGGGCATGATTTTCAGTTCAAATCCTGAAAAATATTATCTTATCTCCTCCCCAAATCTGTTTTTAGAGGATCACCTATTATCTCAAATCACTACACATGCGCACACATATATTATGTGGTCACTTGTGCAGACAAATCACTACTGAAGGAAACCAGGGGCAAGCATGGAGAAGCTTCCTGAAGATTTGAAGATTGAAATACTTGTTCGCTTGCCTGTGAAATTCCTGACGCGATTAAGCGTGTCCAAGTCAGGTTCTGTTTGATATCTAGCCCTAATTTCTCCGAACTTCATTATCAGCGAACATCATCCCCAACAGCCATCGATTCCTTTACAAAATTGCTTCAGAAATTCGATCCATAGATATCAATTACACATCCTTTCATGATGATTCTGCTTCTGAAAGCTCCATTTCCCTCCTTCATCAACCTCATACTGATTTTCGTATTCTGGGTTCTTGTCGAGGCCTTGTGCTTCGCTTGCTCGAGACAGAACAGAAACTTTTCTCGTGGAATCCCTCCACCGGTTTCTGCAAACGCATCCCACCACATCCTCGTCTTTCGTGCAAATTTGTAGTTCCTTGTGGCTTTTGTTACGATGAATCCACTGATGATTACGTACTTCTGCTTGCCCATATGGTTCCTTCGGTTTATTTACAAGCTTTGAGGTTCTCTCTCAGAACCAATTCATCTGCAAAACTGCCTCTCAATTACCATCCTCATCGTACTAATAATGTACCTCCTCGTCTCCCTAGATGTGCAATCTTAGACGAAGTTCTTCATTTGTTAGTTTGGAACCCCACAGCGTCCCACAATGAAGCAAAAAATTTTGCATTCAATAACAACAAAGAGTCTTGGAGAAGTGGCCATGCCACCTGATGATATTTACTAAAATTTTGGGATTTAGGAGTACTTGAAGGGTGCCTTACTCTAATTGATTCCCAGTCTATCATTGAAGTGAAGGTATGGGTGATGAGACAACATGGGGAGAAAATATGGTGTTGGACTAAGTTATTTTCCGTGCGACATCATCATATAGCTATCAATTACTTTTATTCGCCATTATGCTTCAAAAAGATGGTCAACTTGTTGCGGAAGATAGTCATTTAGGATTATAAAAATGGAGTGATAGAGGAGAACTGCTTGAATATCGTAAATGTTATGATCCGCTAGAATTTCACAGATCTACAATTCTATATGCTGAAACTTCGCTTCCCTTTCCTTGAGACCACACTTGTGTATTTTGATCTGCAGATACTTCATGCTTCGTTAATTTTGTTCTATTTTGACTTCATTAATACAATTAATTATATATCATTCTGGTGGGATTTCAAATGCATCATTCTGCAAGAAGCTTATTTACGTATGGATAGATCTGATAAGTCAAATGTCTGAAAAGTGATTAAGAAACGCGTGGATTAGCGATATCGGATCTGTTGTTTCGTTAAAACTTGTTGCAGATTGCTAGTTGCGACATAGC